>NW_010518455.1:63399-76677 GCF_000687285.1 Phaethon lepturus
TTCATACGTTGGAGGGGAGCACTAAGATTCTCATTATAGTGCATGTCTGAATAATTAGTAGGACCACTCTGCACTCTTTTTTTTGGCAATAAGAAGAAACTTGCTTTTCACTGCAGCGACAGGCTGACAGGAGCATCTAGCAGTTCGGTCATTAGTGTGTGCCTGCCATCAATGTCATGTTACGGTGTCAAATTAGTTAGTGCCCCCTCCGGAGCCAAGCTGGACCTGCAAATTATCCTCCTATGTCCCAGGAAACCGTGTTTGCTAAACCTCAGATCAAATGGGAACAAATGATTAACATGGCTCATAAATTAACTAGTTTACAGGCTTATAACTTTTTACAAGTAGACAATAAAGACAGAATTTTTAGGACTGTGTGGTGCTTAGTTCAAAGCTGTGATGCTTTTGCTGTTTCGCTTTTTTCCCTCTTTGCTTATTTGTGGTAGATAGGTAAGCTTTTGTCTTAGGGGGGTGGTGTGGGGGGGAGAAATTGTATACAGCTGAGGGAATAATGTTTAGAAAATCTAGTGTCCTAAAGGAAGCAAATGTAAATCCACTGAAAACAATATAATTAAGTTTGTTATCTCATTGCCCGATAAGTCGCTGACAATAGTCTTTCTTCTTGTAGTGGCAGTTGTTCGTTAATGAGTTCACCAATTAAGTTTGAAAGATTACAGCCTTTGCCAAGAGGATTTATCTGTTAAAAGCATTATATTTTTCGTGATACATTCTTACCATATTGTAAGCCTCTTTGTTAAAGAGGTATAAGACTACCTCTTAAACGCATTAAATCCTATTATAGGCCCAAAAATAACTTTACAATCTGTTTACACATTAGCATCTACAAAACTGTAACAAATCTGTCCAGAGATGTCTGTTTTGAGAATAGGATGCTAACAGATAGCGCACTCTCTTGAAGCTGGATTGCCCTTGTGAAACGAGTGCTCTTTTGCTACAGAATAATTGTTTTATAATGATTTATGACTATGCAAATAATATTCTTTTTATATCTCCCCCTTTTAAAATCTCTCCTCAGCTGAGTTTTTTAACCAATGCAGAAATAGTACAGAATTTTTAGTGCTCCTTTACAGCTTTTGAATCTAAAGTAAACTAACAAGAGTAAGTTTTGTGCTTTCTATATATTAAAGTCTCCTTCACCCACATGCAAGCTAGTGCTACCATTCTTTTGTACCTTCAAGGGGGTGAGTAAGCCCTGATATCAGAGATCAAATCAGCATTTTGGAAAGGGCCTAGCATGCAAAAACATGCAAAATACGTGTATTCATAAGAAAACGTCTGAAAATGCCAGAGGTTATGCTCAGTTTATCTGTCAGCAAATTTAACTTAAAGTAGGTGGTAGTCAATTTAGTAAATACTTTACTAATATTGTAACTATAAAGAATCGTGAATGCAGCCTCAGCATCCTGACCCGTGCACCTTTTAATGACTTTGCTAGGGAAACACATGCTGTATTGCAGATTAGCAATAACGTTTAAAATGCAAGTAATTTCTGCAGGAAGGTTTGCTTGTACACAGTCATATTGAGAAAAAAGAGAGAAAATTCTGCTCTTTAGTTAATCTTGGGAAAGAAAACTTTTTTGTTGTTGATTATATATCCAGTGCATTTGGGCAAATCCTGTTCTGAGTAATACCCGTGTAAATCTGTTAACTTTATCAGGGATAATACTGTGCCATTAATTTTGCTGAAGTTTCGGTGCCTCTCTGCTGCGTCCTCCCCTTCCCCGTCCAGCGTGCTCATTAGTCTTTCACGTGCAACTGAAGAAAGGGGCAAGAGTGATTCCATACATCAGCGTTCCCTTAAAGTTCACTACTCTGAATTCCCTGTTGCCGCTCGCCTGCAGACCCGAAGCCCTCTCCTCCAGCCTTGCCCGGTCCCCGGCGGACGCCCCTGCCTCCCGAAGCAGCAGTGGTGCAGCAGAGCCCGCGGCAGAGCAGCACGGGCAGGGCAGCAGCACTTTTTTTTGTTAGTGTTTTTTTTTTTTAAAGCCTGATATTTCCCTGCCATTTTGCCTTTCTCTGTGAAATCGGGGCTCTAGGCAACGTATTCCTCTGAGTGGTTTCCCAACCCCACTTAGGAAGCGGCGAGGCCAAGGCGAGGATATTTGCCGATATGATTAACCAAACACATTCTCTGCATCCCCAGTTCAATCCTGCCTTAATGATTCTCATCTCTTTCTTAACGATAAAACGCCTGCCCTGAGCTGATAGCTCATAGCTGAACAGTTAATAAACGCGATATATCGCCGAAGCGTTGCACCAGATGCTCAGCAGCTCTCAATCAGTAGGGCCGCCCCAGATCTGGTAGCGGGGGCTCTGCTCCACATCACCTTGGAAAACTTAAACCTCCAAAGTTCCAGAAACAGAGTTGACGTTGGGACTTTGTATTTAACCAGCCACCTTATTGTGGTTTAGATATTACAGCATCGGAAATAAGACCACCCACTACCTCACACATGCTGTGTATGCTGCTGCCCTGCACGTGGCAGTTAGAGAAATAATGAAATTATACCTGTGGGATAGTGCTACTCGGTGCCTGTTTACCAAGACAAAATTACACACCCAGTCATGGAAAAAAAGTGTGAATCGAATATACTATGAATTGCTTAATTGTTGAGAAAAACATACGAGGTTTTGTTGCAGCTTTGGCCATTGTCAGAATCAAACTTGCGGTGCTTCTCAAAAAACGTAGTGCTTTCTTATCCCCCCCTTAGTGCAGATGGAACTTGTGAGAAACATTGCCGGATATTTCTGTACATTTTTGATAACAGGAGGTTGATCTGGAGCACAGTGGGGTTTTGCCCATCACGCTGTGTGTGATGTTGTGTCCCAAGCAGCCCTTTTCAGTCTGCAATTTCTGAGGATGCTGCTGTAGCCCCAAAGCAGAGTTTCCCTTCAGTTCCAAGCCCCCTTAACTTCTTCTGTCTTTGCTCCCTTCCTTACCTTCACCCAACCACATAATTGCTTTATATTACTTTAACACACCAATCTGTGAAACTGCTCCATTTTCTCGGTTGTTTGGTTATTTTCCTTCTTCTTTCGCGATAGAAAGCCTTAGAGATTGTGCCTTTTGCACCATAGCAGGTTTATGTTTAAGGAGACTGGCAGCCCTTGGAGAATGGAAAGTCTCGTGTCTTTATCCTCAGATGACGATACTGGAGAGGATTTCTAGTGCCAGTAGGCTTGGATGTGGGCATGTAAAAATGATGCCAAAAGCCTATTTGATCTAAATATGTGTATTCACAAGTGGGGGGGCAGGATGCTGATTCTGATATTGAGCACTGCAGTCTGCTTTGTGTTCTAACCGAAGTGTAGCAAGCTGGCTTAAATCATCAAATATTTTTGAACTCTGCATGGAGGCGGATGTTGTCTTGCAGAGTGAAGGGAAAGCTGACATGTACTGGCATGCTCAGAGCAAACTTTATAGCACTGAATAAGGATCACATCGTATTTAAATCACAACAGGACAAACCACCCAACCTTGCCTACCCTTGGGAGTGGGGAACACCCCTGGCACTTCCTTTTGGGGTGGGAAAGCTCCCTTCCAGATGCGTCCCAGGTACTGATAAGGAACTTGGAAGCTTTAGTTAAGCTGAGTTAATCAGGTTTGTTTTCATTTTTATGGTACATGTTGATGTGTTTGCAGTGACACCCTCTACTATTTTTTCTTTCCGTGCTGTTTAAAAAGAAAAACCAAGAAAGCAGTGTCCTGTTTGCAGTGAACAGGAGCTTGAGGGTACAGCATGGAAAATGAGTTAAAATTTCTGTCTTGAGAAAACCATACAAATTTTGTGCTGTGATTTTTTGATATTGAATGATCAGGTTCTGTTTTTATTAAAGCAAAATACATATATTGTACAAGAATAAGTGTTATATTTATAAATGCTTCCCTGGCTTTGCGAGCTCTTGTTCACAAAAACCCCTGTTCATGCTGCAATAGAAATACATACATTTAATTTTTAAGCGGCGAGTTTGTGCATTTTGCTCTTAATTCACAAAGAAAGTTTGGCTTAACAGAAACCTGCGGTTCCTTTCAAGGCAGCTGCATGAATTTACATGGAAAATACAAAGTGGCCTAAGGAATAAACTCCCTAAGCCTTGAAGGGTCTCTGATACCTAGTTCAGAGATGTTACAGTGCGTGCCCTGTGCATTTTGCTGTGCTGTCCTTTTGGTTATCTTGGACCAGCTTTATTCTGCTTTTGGGAAGCTAAAGATGCAGCAAACGTGGCAGAAACTTCTTTGAGGGGAATGATGCTCTATCGAGGTTTGAGACTGCAGGCAGGCATGCTTGCTAGTTACGTAGGGAATAATTAATCCACTTGTCTGAAGATAGTATTTCTATGTGGACATCCACGGGTAGGGGTAAGGAAAATTCAGTAGTATTTCAGGTTTGATGGATTCCAGGCTGGTGCTGGTGTGAGCTGGGCAGCTCTGTGCAGAAGGCTCTGTTTCTGCTGGTGTTGACCCAGCTCGTGCAGGTCGGGGTCAGGACTGGCCCTGGCCCAGCTGCTATTTCAGGGGAAATAGGGTGAGGGAAGGGCATGTTCTGGGCTGAACCCTCTTCCCGCCCCGTGCTCTCCAGCTGTGTTTGGATAGGGTGACAGCAAGGCTGCAGGTGGGCATGAAGGGGGTGCTTTGAGCCACCGGGAAGTGGCGTGGTGTCCCCCGGGGGTGGGTGGGATCCGGGGTGGCTGAGCGGCCCCTGCCCAGCTCCCCATGCTGATGGTTACACGTTTTCCAAAGAGCTGGTGGCAAACTTTCAGCTGCTGGCAAGCTTGCGTGCTGCCTTCACCACTAGCTTTGGTCTAACCACAGGCATGAAGAAAATGGAGGTCGGGGATGAGCCAACGGCTGGAGAAACCTTGGGTAATCCTTCTGTAACCATGGGCAGGAGCGTGCTGCCCATGATTTGTGAATTCATCTGCTTTGAAAACATCTCAAGTGTGACTGTACCTATATTAATGCAGGGATGCGCTTTCCAAGCCAAAGAGTTAGTGTGACCTTTGATGGGCTCAGCTGAATGAGTGCAGATATTGCGAGGAAGCAAACCCTTTGCTAAATGGAATGTCTCAACTGAATAATCCTTCAGTGGGCATGTGGGACTTGGACAGCCAGCAGCAAGGGAGCCTGTACCAAAAATTTCAGGCTAACTTACTTTGGGTTAACTGGCATGACAAAGTGATGAATGCTGAGGTTTTGCGATGCGGCAATTGCATGAATGTTGAAACGTTAATTGTGTGGGCTCAGCTGCCTCGGGCTGGACGTGCTGTCCCTCGTACGCGGCTGTCCCGGCAGCTGCCGACCGAGGGATGGGAGCTTGGCAGGAGCAGCGCGGCTGCCACAGAGGAGCTGAAGGCTGTGCTCAAGTCTGTCTTGCCCCCTGCTAAAAATGGTTTCTACCTTTCTTTTCTGTTCTTGGTGGGCTAGCGTACCCCAGAGTGATCTGTTGTCATTCTCCTACTTCTTTGCGGGCACAACGCTCTGCCTGTGCGTGCGCAACGTGAATGTGGCGAAGCGGGATCACAGACCCGTGCGTTTTGATCCAAGCACCGTGACTTTGCAGGTGAATACACGGGGCCACGCGGTGGCCCTGGGAGCGAGACCTTACCTTCCCCATCTCTGCAGAGGGAATACCGTTTTGAACAGAGCCAGCTAAGCAATTTAAGTCAGCTACGTGGGACAGTGATACATGCCCTCTTCTGCAGGCTGCTGACTACTCCCAGTGTTGAAAATCAAGTTCTGTGTAATTTGCCCAAAGAGATGGAGGAGTGGAAGCAGACCTCAGGCTTCCGGGTTTCTCTGCATCTACTTCAACCGCAAGATCACGTTTCCCCCAGTTTCACACAGACGAATGCATGGGTTTGAACACACAAAACGGTACACACAAATTCAGATGCTGTCTTGAGGCATCTTTGGCCCTTTCTTCTGTTGTCTCCCTCACTTGGGGCCTTAGGGGAGGTATGATGAGATCTGATTAGCAGTGAGTGTGTTAATTATAACTCCTAAATTAGAGCATCAGTGTAGAAGCATCACTTTCTGATTTGGATTAAAAAGCCCTTCATCTCAACAAAGCACAGTCAGTGCAGATGATAGCAGAGTACGCTGAAATACATTAGATCGAAGTGATGCATTTCACGTGTGATGCCAAAACGGCTAATGAATTACTTTAGCCTAAGATTTATTACCCACGACTTACTTGTGCTCTTGCAACTTCCTACCCAAAGCTATGAATTTTTGTGTAAACTCACCTGCTGTTTTATCTTCCTGTTCCGCCAAGAGGCTGCCTGTATGAGGTATCTAACCTTAAATTTAGTCCGCCTGCTGTGGTCCTTCCTGTGCTCTTAAATTCTGGGCTGGGTAGAAGTTCACTCTCAGGGGTGAAACTGGACTTGGAGGCTCGATGCAGAGCGCTTGAGGTTCCCTGTCCGGTGCCGCCGTGCCCACGTGGATTTGCAGAGGAGGGTGAAAGGTAACGCCTCTCCTCTCTCGGCCCTCCTCCCCTCTCCTCTCTCGGCCCTCCTCTCCTCTCCTCTCCCCCTCTGTCCTTCCTCCGCCGCTCGCCCTCTCGGCTCCCCGCGTCGAGGGCCTCTCCCGAGCGGCCTCTGGTTCGTTCTCGCGCACCGGAAGGCCTCCGCCCGTCCCCGGGATGACGGGAAGGTGCCCAGGAGCATTGCACAGAGCTCGCTCAACAGCTGCTGCCTCTCCCTCTGGTTTTGACGGGGGGTTTCGGGGGGCTGCAGGCCCAGATGTGCAGATACGCGCTGAGCTGCAGATCGGGTGGGTGCTTTTGTTGCTCCTGCGCCAAGGTTTTGCATCGTGCGTGAACGAATCCAGGCTTCTGGAAAACGTTTAGGCTGTAGATTTAAGGGCAGGAGATGTTGAAGGAATCCACCTGGGTTGTCATGAAGCCATGAGAGATAGCAGGGCCGTCTGAGCACGGAGTTATGAGGGCTTCCTCTCGTGCCCAGGTTTCCTCATACCAGGAGTCACTAGCCAGTGGTGTGGCTTTGGACATGGCACACGTTTCCACAGTTGTCTTTGGTGGCAAATTGCCTAAAAATAGGGTAAGGCAAAGCACCTATGTCTACTGGGGTGGAAGTCTGAGACAAGTAGGTGAAGTGGCCTGGCTGTATACAAAGATGGAGGCACAGCTCTTTTTGCCTTAGGACTTCTTGGGCGACAAAGAACTCAGTCCTACCAAAGCCAGGACATCTGGTCCGTAAGTGTGCGGTGTTTTGTAATGAATTGGAAATGGCATTACTGCACTGTATATAATAACATGGAGATAGTGCAGTATGGTGTGAGGAACTTGTGTAGAATATAGGAAATGTCATGGTTTTCACATACATTGTGGAAAAGAGAAAATAACTTCAAGTGTAAAGGATATGGAAATTCAGTGAATAAACATCAGTGCATTCAAGGATTTTGCATGCAACAAGCTAGATTTATCTTTCACAGAAAAAATCTATAAACATCAATGACTGCAGTTACATTAGGAAGTCTGGGTGTGCAAGAAAACCTACTTTTCAATAGATCTCCATTTCCTTAAATTTAAGCAATCGAACATTAGAAGATCTGAGATCTGATTCATTTCTCATTTGTATCAGTTTCGCCCAGGACACCTCCTGAGATTTGAAAAAAGCTGCGCTGTTTAACACCTGAGTAAGCGAAAACCAGGTTCATTTTCCTGTTTTGAGATCAACAGCGTTTCAACAGCATGTTTCTTAACAGGCAAAATGAACTAGAACTATCGAAACACTTGGTTCATTTTGGGCAATAATTCACCAGGGCTGTGCAACTTGTAAGGACATTGAGAAATTGCCCTTCCAGATCTGACTGGGGATGGATTAGAAGGACGAAGGACATCCAGCGTTTCTTAAAAAGCTAGGATTTTTCTGTCTTTTCAAGCAAAAAAACTCTCATGAAAATACAGGAGCAGCTCTAACTTGCATCTGGGCAATAAATGACTCAATGAAGAACATTATCTCCTAGTTCAGAAGCACATGTGATGCTCTTACCTATCCCATTGCATGGGAGACATGGAAACCTGGAAATGCAAGACCACCGTCATGGAATATCACATATTCCAGTATTTTTGTTAGCGCATGTGTTCACAAACTACGTCCACATGGTATAATACCCCAGAGACATATAGCATAACATGATGCAGTTTACTTCTAAGTCAGACCTCTGTTGTATGGCCTAAAAGCTTTGTAAGAATTTAGCAGCAATATCAAGAAAAACCAATATAAGTGGTCCATTAATGAATAGGTCCTTGAGTGTCAGGAAGCAGACGTTGTTGGAAACTTGGGTAATATTACTGTTGGGTTTTATTAATTAAATATAGCTATTAAGATGACCTTGGACTTAAACACAATGACCTCTTTTGTGAGTATGATTAGCAGATGTTTACCATAATTCTTCACTCTGTGAAAAATGCTTGTTGCACCCAATAAAAACAACCATATTTACTTTGCTAAATCAAATATTTGGAACTTGGGTCTTACTTTATATATCATGGCTCCAGTGTCTTAGACTTTCCAAGTTTAAGGTTGGGAGCCGTTGGAGTAACATATGTGGTAGATCTCAGAGTACAATGACCTATTGTATTAGTGAGTGCTTTTTTTCCCCCCTCTTTGGCATTGGATCTTCTACAGTGAAACCAGTGTGCTCTACCAGCCTCTGGATTTTATTTTTACAGAAGCGTAGGGAGAACATTTTTTGAATCCACAAGGTTTTCTACATTTTATCCGTTACTTGCAGGCAACTTCCTTTCCAGAAGAACTGCAGCAATGGAAGCAGGAAACACAATTCCAGTTCTTAAAATAAAGCTGGAAGTTATTTTCCTTTTCATAGCATCTCACCTAATTTTAGACTTTAAAATGTCTCTTTCCCGATAATTTTTTTTTCTCCTACCAAATCCAGAATTTAGAAGTGGTATGTCCCATTAACAGTCCAGATGATTTCCCCCCCCCCCCCCCCCAACCTGCTGCCCCCAAACTGCAACAGGTATTTTCTGTATATATGAGTGTTGCTTCCTAGCTGCTGGGATCAGTTTTAGGAGCGGGTCTGCTGCCTGCTTGTCTGCAGTGCCGAAAGGAAATAGCAAGGGAACAAAACTATGCTTTTCTTGGGAAACCACTCCCTTTGGAATGGAGAGATATGGCTTGCCACTTCTATTTTGTTTCCCCCTCCAAAGTAAGCAACAACATTGCAAGGATCAGGGCCAGCGAGAAAAGAATATTATTTAAAAGGCGTCATCTATCTAGCCAGTGTGTTTCAGGAAAAGGAGTCTCCTGCTTCGTATTTTAAGGACTGTAATAAAAATAGTAGTCGGTTTAAGAAAGGGGCTGATGGACCGGAGAAAGTGACAGCAGCAGCACAGGGAAATAGTGCTCCATTTATCTGAGCAAGCTAGCACATTGATAACGCTCCTCTCCGCAGAGGTGCTATCAAATCAGAGACAATTTGTATGCCCAGTGTGGCAGGTTACGTACACGGTAACAAGTCTCCCCGACATTATTGCAGATCATCGTTAACCAGCTACTGCTGTTTGTTTGCCGTTACCTGCTAGACGACGTTCGGGAGTCGTGTCGTATCATTTGTGTATCTCGCCCAGTTGAGGGACCTACTGCTTCTGAAAATCCACTCAGCCTGCGATCTGTTCCCTTGCTTTGTTTTACACGAGGAGAAAAGTAAGGGGGAAAAAAAAGACTGTTTGCTGCTTCCCTCTTGCTTTAACATAAGCAAAATGAAGGTTGTGTAGCATGTGTTTAACAGGCTGTGATGAGTAGCAGCAGCGGGCATACGCGAAAGAAAGGGACAGAAGTAGTAAGGAAGAAGGATGGGCAGCTCTTCTCGATCCTCAGATCTGATGTTGGTGTGGGTGTGTAAGGATCCAGATAAGGATTAACGGCTCTCGGTGGGATATCCTGCTTTCTGAAGATCTTTAATCAGTTGGACTGGCATCCTATAAGCACGTTTTTTACTTGATAATCTTTCTCGGCGTGTTTCGGTTTCCTTTTCCTTTGTTCAGTAATATTAGTAATTACTGTCTGTTTATTAAAACGTGAGATCCTTTTCAACTCGCAACCTGAAGGCTCTTTTTTATTTTTGCCAGTTTTTAAAGTTTTATTTGGTGATTTTTTTTTCTAGCCTGATTTGTTTTCTTTCAGTAGCCCTGTACTGAAAATGTGGGGTCAGATGGTCACTTTACAAGTCTTTGGAAGCCAACTGCAAAATCTCCCTTAAAGCCAGTGCATCTCTTGATTTGTAGCTGACAGTATGCCCCATTATATCTATCCTAAATAGTTGCAGGTTAGGTCACTCAGTAGGGAAGGCTATAATTTTGTATGAAAGCACAGTTTGGTGAAACTATGCTATCAGCACAACTATGATAAAACATGAAGTGCTTTGTCTTCTCCCTTTTAAAATGTGTAATTTCTACCCATTATCAGTGTTATTATACGAGTCCTTGCAGTAAACTTGTCTTTTGATAGGCAGAATCTTGTCTTCGCTAGGAATGAATAGAGTGAAGCGTAACTTCTCTTTTAAAGGAGAATAAATAACACGAATGAAGTTTACTAGAACACAATAAAGCCGTTTCCAGGAAAGCTGCTGCAGAGGTAGGTAAGGATATGCTGAAGATTTGTACTTGGCGTGAACATGTGCAAGTGCCATAATGATGCTGTAGAGCACATTGGAGTAAAATATTTGATCAACAGATATGTCTAAAGAAGATACACGGTTTGGTTTTCTTACTAGCTTTCAGATTACAGTAAGACAGTTAAACGAAGGTTCCTTTAAACCTCTGCATGCGTAAATCATCGTGGCTGGAAGGAGGTCAGATCTAGCATGGTTACCTCTTTCCTAGACAGAGCAAATTTTGACTGCCTACCAATCCGACGGATTGTTCAGTTTGGGGATGAGCACCAGGAGAAGGGAGAAGCTGAGAAATAAAAGGTTGGTCTCCACAACATCACAGAACTCACTGTGCAGCTGCTACCACGAGAGGCATTTTAAAACCAAAGCATGGCTTATCCTGGCTAGGTGTGCAATTGTTTTGAACTAATTCAATCAAGATTCAGGAGATTATAGTAAAATAAGCAAAAAAAGGAAAAAGATCAATAAAAAGGGTGGAGTAGCTGCTGTGGTTAAGAAAAAAGATTACTGTTGATTTATTGATTCAGTCTTCAGCTTGCCATCTCAATCAGGGTTGGTTTTTTTTGGTTGATGTTATTAATATTTATACTTTAGTACCATG
The DNA here is from genome assembly GCF_000687285.1 of Phaethon lepturus. Taxonomy (NCBI): domain Eukaryota; kingdom Metazoa; phylum Chordata; class Aves; order Phaethontiformes; family Phaethontidae; genus Phaethon; species Phaethon lepturus. Next base: position 74,682 of record NW_010518455.1, read on the forward strand.
TGCCAATTAGAGTAGATTGTAATTAAGTCTCCAGGCGTGAAAATATTAGGCCCCACGTAGCACAAAGCCTTCACATTGCACATTACTGGAAAGAGAAACTTAAGTCTGAAAACCTGGTGCAGAGCTCAGAAAATGCCTGTTCTCTTTTCAGCGCAAGCAGCAGTTTTTGTGGTAGCTCTTTCTGGGAACATCAGAGAAAGATAGTTGCAGAAGCCTGTTGCTAAGCTTTTGAGTTTTGAGGGAAGTCATCCTGGCCAAGCCAATCTTCTCCTGCATCTAATGAGAAATGTTCCTCAAGCTCACATTGAATCACTCCTTTTGCCTGCAGGGAACTCAGTTTTGGGGCACTTCTGTCTTCAGGCAGTGTTTTGTGGTTCTGGTGTCTGTTTGCTGGGTCTGGGACTACTCCCAAGTTAGCATGACACCTTGGTGTAGGGTCTGACGCTGCAACGAGCAGCACGGATTATAGGAACTCTCAAGGTCTTCCCTTCGGTTTGAGCTGAGGATGGGATAGTTGAAGACTTTAGTTTGTTTTCTGTGTAGAGGGAAACATGAGAATTCATTGCTGTTGAAGTGGCAGAACTGAGTCACCGAGGGTTTAGTCGATGAAGAAACGCATCTCATCAGTGCAAACCAGAATAAAAAACGTGCTTTCTTCATTACTCATTATACCACAACGAGAATCAAAATCACTCAAAAATTGTTGTAACAGCTATATGTTGCTTTGATAAAATAGTCTGGAAAGGATAGATTTTGTGGGAATCGCCTCTGATTTATGCAATGCAATACGTGAAGCCAACTTGCTGTGATTTTTTCCAGTTACATGCAATTACGTTAGATTTAATCAAAGAACTTTGAATTACTTGCACCATTCCGTAGCGCTTGCATGGTACCTCTGGGTGTCACTGAGCGAGTTGTGGTCATTTAAGTGTACCGCTTTTGCAAACACCACAGTAGGGAAAATTAATTTAAAAATTCCTTGTATAGCTGGATGCTTAATTTTTAGACCTGAGCTATGTTCTGGGTTGTTTTGCAGTATTTTAAGCATAAATCCTATTTTTTAATACAAACGGTAAGGAATTCTATTTTGCTTTTACAGTGTAAAAGGATTTACTGTATGGTTTACTGGGAGCGGGGGGCTGAATTCAACCTGTCGTGCCAAACCCGGTCCTTCAGCTTCCTTTCCTGCTTCCATATGGGTAGCCTATGTGGTCAGGATTTCTTCTGGAAGTCAGTGTGGTATAACACACCGCAGCACATATCACCCCGCTTCAAAAACCACGCTGTGCCGCCCTGCCTGCCAGCCTGCGGGGCTGAGCCGCGTCGCCCTTACGGTCCGCGAGTGATGGAGCCACCAGACCTTGGCTGCTTGGGGTCATGGGGACCAGTCGCTCTGCGTGTCGGCTGTCAGCTCTTGAGAGCAGAGGAAGCTTTGAGGATGGGCGTGAGCACACGTGAGTATTTTGGTAGCCACGTCTTCATCCGTGAACCCCACCCTGCTGGCCTCTGCAATGGGATTTTTCATTGTATTGGCCCCATTTTTTCTCTCTTCATGCGCTCACAAGCTGCACTTTAATATTATTGGGGGGGGGGCGGTTATGAGTTTCTCCTATTTAAGAAGGTTTAATTGGTTCCCGTAATACTTCCCGTTTTAAGTATAGGAAAAGGCCAAAATGGCTCCTGAGGAAAATGGAGTCAGCTCGAAGGGAGAAGCCCTCCTCTGTACCACGAGAAGCCTTTTTAAAAGCAAAAAAAAGGGGGGGGAGACAGAAAAGTCTTGTCAGTTCTTGGTGTCTGCCAGATTGGTTGACTGATTGATTTTCATGGAACAACTGCCTCGCATCAGTTGGAGTTGTGTATGAATTTTCTTGATGCGAACCTGTGCGTAGGGCAACAAATGTAACGTAAAAAGATCTTGGCCAGTTCTTTCTGCAAAAGGCAAAACTGTGTTGCCTGCATTGGTTTGTGCTGGGGCCAGTGCTGGGGCCAGTGCTGG
>NW_010518456.1:0-202 GCF_000687285.1 Phaethon lepturus
GTCTCTTCTCCCAAGTAACAAGCGATAGGAGGACAGGAAATGGCCTCAAGTTGTGCCAGGGAAGATTTAGATTAGATATCAGGAAAGCTTTCTTTACTGAGAGAGTGGTCAAGCACTGGAGCAGGCTGCCCAGGGAGGTGGTGGAGTCACCATCCCTGAAAGTGTTCAAAAAACGTGTGGACGGGGCACTTCAGGAATGGGG
>NW_010518456.1:264-44105 GCF_000687285.1 Phaethon lepturus
TAGGGAAGTGATTGTGCCCCTGTACTCGGCACTGGTGAGGCCACACCTTGAATCCTGTGTTCAGTTTTGGGCCCCTCACTACAAGAAGGATGTTGAAGTACTTGAGCATGTCCAAAGAAGGGCAGCGAAGCTGGTGAGGGGTCTGGAGCACAAGTCTTCTGAGGAGCGGCTGAGGGAACTGGGGTTGTTCAGTCTGGAGAAGAGGAGGCTGAGGAGAGACCTTACCGCTTTCTACAACTACCTGAAAGGGGGTTGTGGCGAGATAGATGTTGGTCTCTTCTCCCAAGTAACAAGCGATAGGAGGACAGGAAATGGCCTCAAGTTGTGCCAGGGAAGATTTAGATTAGATATCAGGAAAGCTTTCTTTACTGAGAGAGTGGTCAAGCACTGGAGCAGGCTGCCCAGGGAGGTGGTGGAGTCACCATCCCTGAAAGTGTTCAAAAAACGTGTGGACGTGGCACTTCAGGATGTGGTTTAGTGGGCATGATGGTGTTGGGTTGATGGTTGGACTTGATGATCTTAAGGGTCTTTTCCAACCTTAATGATTCTGTGATTCTGTAAATTGGAGAAACGTGGATTTGACAGATGGACCACTTGCTGGATAAGAAATTGGCTGGATGGTTGCACTCAAAAAGTTGCGGTCAGTGGCTTGATGTCCAGTTGGAGACCAGTAACAAGTGGCATTCCTCAGGGGTCGGTATCGGGACTGGCACTGTTTACTGTCTTGGTTGGTGACGTGGACAGCAGGACAGAGTGCACCGTCAGCAGGTTTGCTGGTGACACCAAGCTGTGTGGTGTGGTTAACATGCTGGAGGGAAGGGATACCATTCAGAGGGACCTTGACAGGCTTGAGGGGTGGGCCCGTGCGAACCTTATGAAGTTCAACATGTCCAAGTGCAAGGTCCTGCGCTTGGGTCAGGCAATCCCAAGCACATATAAAGGCTGTGTGGAGAATGGATTGAAAGCAGCCCCACTGAGGACTTGGGGGTGTTGGTTGATGAGAAGCTCAACATGACCCAATGTGCGCCGTCAGCCCAGAAAGGCAACTGTATCCTGGCTTGAATCAAAAGAAGCATGGCCAGCAGGTTGAGGGCAGTGATTCTGCCCCTCTGCTCTGTGCTGGTGAGCCCCCACCTGGAGTACTGTGTTCAGCTATGGGGCCCTCAGTATAAGAAGGACATGGCCCTGTTGGAGCAAGTCCAGAGGAGGGCCATAAAGTAGGCTGGAGTACCTCTCCTGTGAAGAAAGGGTGAGAGAGTTGGGCTTTTTCAGCCTGGAGAAGAGAAGGCTCTGGAGAGACCTTATAGCAGTCTGCCAGTACCTGGAGGGGGTCTACAAGAAAGCTGTAGAGGGACTTTTTAGCAGGGCATGTAGTGGTAGAACAAGGGGTAATGGCTTTAAACTAAAAAGCTAGTCCATCGTTAGATTAGATATAAGGAAGAAAGTCTTCACTACAAGGGTGATGAAACAGTGGAACAGGTTGCCCAGAGAAGTTGTGGATGCCCCCTCCCTGGAAGTGTTCAAGGCCTGTTTGGATGGGGCTTTGAGCAACCTGATCTAGCTGAAGGTGCCCCTGCCATGGGCAGGGGGCATTGGAACTAGGTGATCTTTAACGTCCATTCCAACTCTTAACTATTCTAGGATTCTGTGATCCTTAGACACCGAGTTCTTTAATTTCCTTCAGTTTTCAGTATCAATTGTTTGTCTTTAAACATTGCGTTTGTATAATGCCCTAAAATCTTTGGTTTATACAATGATTGCAGTCCCGTTTAATTAATCTGCTGAGTCTTTTTAAACACAGTTGTTTGACTTGCATGCCATGGATGTTTATAGGCGTTTTCTGTAGCATGCAGAAAGAACTTTGTGGTGGGTTGCCTACCTCAGTGCAGCGCCATTTGAGACAGAAGTGGCTTCTGGGTCATTATACTATTTTTTTTTTCTGTGTAAGGGGTGTTCTGTCCTAGTAAGTGGATACAGATAGTATTTTGAAAATAGCGATATACAAGTAAAATAGCAAAACTAATGTGCATAGGTGGTTTTCTGTGTTTTTTTTTTTGTTTTTTTTTTTTTTTTTTTGAAATTCGGGGGAATTTTTATTTTTTTTTTTTTTTTTTTTTTTTTTTTTTTTTTTTTTTTTTTTTTTTTTTTTTTTTTTTTTTTTTTTTTTTTTTTTGTGTTGGTTTTTGTGTTTTTTTTTTTTTTTTTTTTTTTTTTTTTTGAACTGCGGTGGAATTTATAGTTAGTTAGTGTACTGTTTATGGGCTATAAAAGTAAAGGACCATGAGGTACTGCGAGAAGGCATTGTAACATGTACTTACTAAAGCTTGTACTGATGGTCAGGAAGGAGACCAGACTTTTCTGGGTGTATTTTAAGGTGCATCATTTAGCTAAGTACTGGTATTCGTTGGTTGTTTGGTGGAACTCTGGATTGCTGCCTGCTATAATGGTATATCTTGTTAAAGCTATCATACCTCCAGGTTTGTGGTTGGTCACTTTGCATTAAGAACTGATGCAGTGATGTGACTTCATTACCTAAGGTAACAACAGTACTGAAAAACACATGAGTCTTTTTTTCAACTGAATAATATGTTCCCTGTTTTTTGTCATTAAGAGCTAAGGAGGATACTCTTAGTATTATGATGCTTGTCTTTGTTTTTCATCGAGAAGAGTGAATACAGCACTTTGCGGCTTATTTCTTTGTGAGTGATCATCCTTATATGTTTCATGTGAATTTTGACGTATCAATCGAGCCTTTTTTTTTCTGGAGATAAATACAGGATAGTAAAAGTTCTTGCAGTGCCACTGAAGGGTGATAATGAAGCATTTCTTTTGTTATCGATATTGAATACTGCTGCGTGTGATAGTATCCTGCTGTTGACTTACTTCAGATTTCCAATTTGTAAATCTCTAAATATGGCTGCTTTCATGGGAAGTACCACTGGATTCCATTCATACCTATATGTGGTATCATCATGTGATGTTTAGGTTACATATGAAAACTGCTATGTTAGAGCATTTAGACATTACATTAAGAAGTCAGGTACAACATTCCAAAACTGAAATGTACCAACAGGAAGAACTCTGTGGCTTGTTTTGAGTTATTTTGTAAAATACTTTTGAAAATTCTTTATGTATTTTTTACAGGCGTACAAACGTACATGCACGCACACACACACGCTTTTTTGTTACGTTCATGCAAAGTTTGTGTAAAAATCAAAGAAAATTAAATTAGATCAACGTGCATGTGTTTGACTTTTTCTTCCTCCAGGAGGTTTCAGAATAAGTACATAAATAAATACGATTTGGTTTTTATATATATATATATAATACTTCTTGTGTGTGTCATACATGACTATTATAGTTAAAATATATAATATTATTTTAGAGTATTTGTTTGTTCTTAAAACTGATGACCTATTTCTATGTTTTTAAGTCTTCCATCAAATACGGTTTCTTTTCAGAATGCGTACATTCCCTAGGTGTTTTGGCTATGTTTATTTACAAGCACAATTTGTAGAGGCTCATGTCACAGTGAATAGAGTTGACACTTGGGCTGATTGCAGGAATATGCAAAATGTTAACCTCATAAATCATTCTCCACCTATTGTATTATGTAATTTTTACAAAATATTCAGAAGTATGATGTAAGAGACAGTTCCATTATTTTAGTTGGAACCATTTTGGTATTGCAGTTAAAGATGATGTATTCAATTCGAGACAATTACGTCTAGACACTAGCAGGGGCCATTGATTTGATGTTCTATTCATAGAAAGGGCATGTGTCATTCAAATAGGGGTTATAAAACTATTTAGCATGGTTTTATTGTTAGTGATGCGCCTTTCCACTTCAAACAACTACCATAACTAATTGCCATATTCAATAGAGTCTTCTTGGAATCCTGAAATGAAAATAACCCACAGTTTCTTTGGGACATACAAATTATTAATATTACTTCTCTTTATATCTAGAATAAACTCTTGTGTTATGACTAGACGCAAAATAGAAGTGTCAGTCTTGTAAGACTTAATGGTTTCTTGTTACATCTGTCTTACTGAGTAATCTTCATGATCTTTGAAATTTTTAATACAGCCTGTTTTTTGTCGATACCTGGCTTTGTCCGCCAGATAACTCTTATTTTTGAAGGTTCTCTGATAAGCTCTTGTGTTAGCATTATAAATTCTGCTTTGAAATGGAGTGTTTATACTGGAAATACTTCATGCTTCAGATTTTGTTCATTTGCAAGAAGCCCTAACTTGGAGTCCTTCATAATGATGTGCAAATCAATTTACAATAAGAATGAGCTCACATTTTAAGAATAATTCTTATTTTTCATGCACTACAATTGGAAAAATTCAAAATGTGAGTTTCTTCCCCTTGAGGTTTTTTATGTGAATGGATTTTTTTTGTTTCTTAAGCTTGGCAAGCTGTTACTTTCAGTGCATGCTGTCTCCTCTATTATAAACCAGGAAAGCACAGCCATATTTCACTTTGACCGCTTTTCCTGGGTTTCTTAAAGATTTTGCTCCCTAAGAACACTTGCCCTAGTGGAATGTCCACCTTTTCTAAGTGGAAGTTAAGGAGACCTTGCAGGTCTGCCAAGTGCATTGCGAGTGTTATCTCTGCATTGATGTTTCTTCAGGAAGGTGCCACTGTGCCTTAGGAACTTTGTGACTTTATGTTGCTTTTTGATTTTGCCCTCTCTTCATGCTCCTCCACAGTAATTAAAAATGTTATTTAAAATGTAATACCTATGTTGACTTTTCTGGAAGTAGCAACTGCGCAATGCAATTTATTTCAATTTAAAAGTACTGCAATATCAACTTGGTATTTCTGATTTCTAATTGATGATTTTAGAGGCATAATTGTTCAGTGACAATTGCAAAAATATACAGAGGTGGGTTAAAGAACTTGACTCCCTTTTTCCTGATGATGTCAAAACATAAAATGTACTAGTGTGGAAATAGTAAAAAGAATATTTTGGGTCAAGGAAATTGACTTTAAAGTTTGAGCTTCTTGATTCTACAGTGAGACGAATCACCTCTGCTAAAGAACATCTATGGCAGCAGTAAGAGGCTGTCTCTCTCACTCCTATGCTGAGGTGGGTCTCTGTAGCAGCTTGTGACCTGTATTACACGTCAAATGTCAGTCCTCAATACTCTTATGGCAGAAATCGCTTCCTTTTACTGCATGTTCATTAGGTACCCAGAGCAATGCCTGTGCTGACTGGGGCTAGGCAATACTGACTTTGACAGCCCTGTCACACTTGCAAAGCACACTCACTTACAAAGAAGCTGCAAAGCCTCTGACAAATGTATGTATATATCTCCTCTCATCAAATGCCTGAAAGAAAGCATGTACTCAAACCCTGTGGTTAAAAAGTTGAACAAATAAAGGAAGATTGCAAAATGCAAACTTTTAATGACATCATTGCATACTGCTATTTCTATAGGTACTCTGCCACATTTGACTCACAGGTTTTATGAGGCGGTATTTTACTTGTTGTGTATGCCTATGAGAATAATTGGAGTTCTGTACTTCACCAGACATGGAGCTGTGTGTTGTTTCTTTGGTAAGAATATGTATGTAACCATCTATGTAGGTTCCTTTTTCCTTTTCGTGGAAAAAAACCAGCAAATGCTTACCTATGTTAATGTAACATTTGAGTTCAGATGATAGCACAAGTCAAGAAATTCAAAGATATAGTTCCCACAGCAACCATAATTCAACCTCATTGCTGTGAAAGCACAAAAGCCCACACCAAATACCATGCAGAATACTGCATATATGCAAAGTGTGTGAGATACAGTTGCTAGGAGAGCCATAAATTTTAATTTCCAGAGGTATTTAGATTAACATTTTATATCTATTATTATTTTTTGTATTTTATTGAAACACTGCAGTAATGAAAAACTGAGGAAAAGAGGCCAGTTGGGTTAGTGTATCTTTTTGCTTTCTTGTAATGTACAAACAATAGATTATATTACTATCTCTGCCTTTTTGTCAGGTTTTCCTTTATTTCTAAGTGAGTAATATTGAATGTGAAATATAATCTTGCCTGCTTCCTTATCTGATTCTGGTTTTCTCTTTGTTTAGCCCTATTCTTGGACTGCAGCTAATGAGGTCTATTCGTTTGCCTACCAAGGATAAATAAGCCAGATATTTATCCACATGTAATCATACATCTTGTTATTCAACCACATCCATAGCTTAAGGTTCCATTATAAAATATCCCAAAGCATGTGGGATATATTTCTTTTCAATATCTGTCAGGATTCTTTTGGTTTCTTTGTTTGCCAGCTAAGTCTGCCAATTCCTTGATTTGGTCATGTTAGACATGTTTCATTATTATCACAGTTAGTGAAGAGGTGGAAGTGTCCTTGTTTTGAAATTAGAAATATGTAAATATTTCAACTGTGGTACTTACTTGGCACAGAAAATGTTTAATAAATAATATTGACAGGATTTCCAGAAGTTGGTTGGCTGAAATATCTATATGATATGTTTCTTAACCTTTCAGATCTGGACAGTGGAGAGAGACTATGATGTTTGAAGATTGGTATGTTAAGTCCCATTCCCATGGGTGATTGTTATAACTGTAGGCTGGATTGAGCATTCATGATTATTTAAAAAAAATCCCTTTGACTGAGGCATATGCTAATACCTCATAATTTATTTGGAAAAAAAAATCACAACATAACTGTATCTCACTAGTCATTTAAAATAAAGAAAAAAAGGAAGTGACACGGATAAGGAAGGTTAATGATAAGAATTTCTCTTCAGTAAACTAAAAAAAAAATTAATTTGGACTTCATCTAGTTTCTACTGGACTGATTTTTCTCATCCCTCCAATACATCTTGGCCTGCAATATAAGCCCTTTTATGGACAGTCTGGGCAGAGCTAAAAGACTGATTGGATGTGAAAATGTTCTCCTTGGGAAATCTTTGGATCCTGCCTTTCCCAGACAGTTAGGCAATCTGCTCTAGGAAACCTGTTTTGACAGTGCCTGTTATCTCTGCTAGTCAGAGTCCTACAGGGACCATTACAGCCTACCTCAAAGCCAGGGTTAGGGGAATTCACTCTGCAGCCCACCGCCTTCCCGAAGCTTTTATTGTTCTGTTTCATTTTGTTCAAAAGCTAGTTGTGAACTGCAAACATGTTACTGTGCATGTGTTTAAAATATAGTTGTTAGTTTATATGGAATGCAGGTTTCCTTGTGTAAGAATTTATAAGCTGAAGTTTGAACTCCATCTGAAAATTTAAACAAAAGATTCCCAGTGGCTCAACAATTTGTTAATAGATAAATGCAGAAGGATTATGGCTACCATCTGATCAAGAGTTGGTCTAGTCCTTCCACAGGGACTTTACTGTTTTTGAATTCTATGGAACGAGGGAGGGGACTGGGAAATGTGAATCATGGGAATTCTTCAAGGGGCAGGCAGAGTGCTGGAATTTGAGTGGAATGCCAGGTGAAAAATAGAATCATAAGGGTGTATGTACTGCTGAAACAAGATCCCCTTCAATAACTTGAATACATAGGATATAGGTTTTGCATAAGAACTGTGTTGTGGTCATGAGCTTGCATCGACATCCTGATGACATTTCCTGCTACTATAAAAGATAGTATTTTGGGGCTTTCCTAAAGTGTGAATAGTTACAAGGTGTTTTTATTTTCTTCTGCTTATCCTCTTACACCTAGCAGTTGTGATGTTAGTATTTAAACTGAAATAAATGAGGGCAAACTTCAGTGGAAACTAACAACTGTATTGTGGGATGATTAGAGGTAACTGGAAAACAACAAAACTTTCCACTTGAAATTGAGCTGTTGCTAGTAAATAGTGATACATAAATAGACACAGGGTCTAGAAAACATGTGAGTTTACATTAGTGTTTCATTATAAGTTGGTTAATTAACAGCATTGCTGGATGATTTGGTGCAGCGATACTAAAAAATAATACAATTAATCACCCAGCTTTTAGGCCTGGGGTAGTGAAATGCACAGTTGATACTGCCAGGGATTGCTCGTGATCTTGGTGATCTCATTTTGTTTTGAGGCGATGGGGATCTTGTGAGAGAGAATGGCTGAGCAGGGAACTGTTTCTGTGCAGTGGCAAAAGTTCCTGGTATTGTGAACAGGGTCATAGTTTCAACAGTTACTGCCATCAGAGGAGAAAGTTGGTGTAACTCTACTAATGTATATGCTTTTCCTGAAGCATGTTTCTTCCTCTGTGTGCATGTGGTCCCAGAGATGCGGATTTCCTAAGGGAACGTGGGACTTTGATGAAAGTGGATGGCCATGTCACCTTGCAGTTCTCAGCGGAGAAGAAAATCTTCCTCGGTGGAATTAAAACCATCTGCTTGCATCATGGGCTGTTAGGTGCAAGGTACGATTTGACTTTAATTTGTTAGTCACCATTAGTAGATGGAGGGTTGGTATGTAAAATACAATCTCCCATCTGTTAGGGATTTTAGTAATTTCTTTTCATTTGAAAATATGTATTTTTGTCAATTACAATTAGCTGGAAAGAACAAAAGTTTTTGCAGTTTTTCAGTTTAACTTTTCAGAATTTAGAGTATTTTACACCTATCTGTAATCATTTGTTCTGTCATCCAGTCCAAGGTGTTTGAATTATATTTGTTAAATCTGATAGAAGTTTTGTAGAGGAGTTGGTGGTGCTCTGTTATTGAAGCTGGCAATACCCTTCCTTTTGCAGGATTGTATTTCCGGTTTCCAACTTTGACCAGCTCCTAATCATTGAGGCTAACATTAGTAATTTTTTTCTGTGTTTGCCTCAGTCTGATTTTTCACAGGAAATTCTAGTCAAAACTATCCACTCAGCTCTGAGCATAAGCCTCACAAGAAAATGGCTGGTATCCTTTTGCTCATTAAAAAAGGAAAGAATTTCATCAACCTTTCCTTCAAAAAACTCTAGTACTTGCATGCTTTGAAGCAGGAACTTCAATTTGACAAGGGGAATATAGTCAATTAGACTATATTTAGGAGTGTCTTTCACTATCTCTGTGAATACCCACTCTGCTTTCACCAATGTATAAACCTCTGAAAAATGACAGTTCAAATAATCTCATTTAAGTTGTTGCTAGAGGTGGGTAGATAGATTTCTTGCTCTGCCTTTTTTTTCTTTTTTTTTTTTTCTTTTTTTTTTTTTTTTGGTCCTTCTTTTCTGGCAATTCTCTATACAGTGAATATTCCCCAGTGCAGAACTTGAATTGACTTTTCTGTAATTGCAGTTATGGTCTGATTTGGATCAGAGATGTGTTTTGGTATTGAAGTCCTACAACTTTCCATTCTCTCGTTTGAATGGCATTGGAGCTTTCTGTCTGCTGGAGGGAGTCAAAATAAAGGAAGAACCTGTTTTGAGACAGAGCAGGAACTGGCTGTCAAGAGTACCTTGGCAAGGGAATACTGAGGGAGGAGGGCTGGACTGGCACTGTGGAGCTCAGGTGGAAAGGAAATCAAAAGTCTGAGTGTGTGGGGGAGACTTGTAGTACATGGTAGTCATGGTTATGTGCTGGAGCTGCCCTGTGAATGGGGTGAAAGTGCAGGAAGGGACATTACTAGAAGGGGAGGAGAGACTTGGAGATCAGTCTCCTGCAGAGTCTAGAGTGCAATACAGCTTACTTGAGTACTGCTTCACTTCTGATGCTAGAAGTCTGCATGGCATCATTGCTATCATCAAAAGTGAAGCAGCACTCAAGTAAGTCCTCAAGTCAGTAAGTACATACTTTGGTAAGGTGCTTGTGGACCAGCTCTTCATTAAAGGCACAGACCGATAAGTTTCTGTAGCTAACAGTGACCTCCTTGGTTCGAGAGACAAGGAATTTTCCAGTAGACCTTATGATTTCAAAGTTGCAGGTGATCTGTGAAAGTATTAAATTTCCTGTCATCTGCTGGAATGTGTTTGCTTTTCTAAGAACTTGGAAATTTTATACCTTTGAATACCTTTTAAAGAACACTTCAGAATTGTCATATCAAGCATGCAATTGCCTGTGCAGCTTATTTAAATGTCCTACAGGTATGCATTGTAGTATAATAATTATATGATGAGTGCTGTTCTAATTTTCACCTTGTTGAGCAGATGAATCAGAGTAGTGAAATGAAGAAGGCTGTTCTGTAGAAGTCCTCTTTGATCTATTGCAAAAAATGGAAGACTTGTAGCCAGCATTTTGGACTGTCCCTGTAGTGAGGTTTCTGGGTACGGCCAGAAGCAGCACACTTTTAAACGTGTTGTCCCTAATCATGTGGTTTTACTTTTTAGGTATCTAGGTTGGGATGCTGAATTGCTGAATAGACACTCTTACAACTAAAGCTGGTGGAAATCTGTCTGTAGAGAGGGGTATAAACAGTGTAAAATAGGTAAGGGACCAGGCCACATACTGAGTAGTGTGGAGAAAACAAGACAACTGCAGGTGTGACATTAAGTGAGCTATACCCATCGTTTGTGTTGAATACAGTAAGGGTAAAAAGTTTCAGATGATCCTAGCGTGTACCAGTCATGGAGTTTTATGTACATTCTGGCATTCCTTCATTTCTGGTTGTTTAGGTTTGCATTGCTGGCAAATGACTTAAGAATTGTGTGTATGAGGGAGACAGAGAGACACTTCGCATAATTAAATAAATAAAAAATCATTTTGATAAAAATAGTTTGCTTTACAGAAACATTGAGCATAAAAAAGAGTATATTAAAGAAATAAGTTGAAATAGATACAATATCTTCCCATGTAGTCTCTTGCTAATTAAAAAACCTATTGGTTTATCATCTTAACTTTTTTTTCCAATTGTCTTTAGCTGCTTGGAAGGTCCATACAAATACAGAAAAACAACTGTTCCATAATGTTGAATACTTAATACATACAGGAATGTGAGGGAAGGATCTGAAAACTAAGATACAACATAGCACATTGACTAATATTTTATGAGGTTGTATAAACAATTTAAACTAAACTTATTAAATTAGTGTTGCTTTCCTGTTGTGTTTTTTCACTTGATTGCTGATTTGCAAAATTCAGTAAATCTCCTTGAGGATGTCCTGTCATTATTACAAAGTCACAAGGTTCTACTGTAATTGTCTGTGGCTGATAATACTTAATATTCTAAAAATGCATAGTTACTTTGCTTTTCTTAAAAAAAAAAAGAGAAAATCCTTCAAAAATTAATTCTATCCCAATGGGAGTCAATTTAGAACCTACTGAATGCTACAGTAGAACTGTCACGAACTTCAGTAGGAGCAGAAATCTTGCCTTTGATATCAATTCTTGCTGATGAGGTGATAGCTGTTTGTCTATAGGGAACAATTGTAAAGTATTGCTTGAAACCAGGAAGTAGAAGCTGCTGTCTTTGTTCCCCTCTTTGGGGTGGGATTTGGGGATATAGAACATAAATACCTCTTCTTTCTGAAAATACTGAAATGTCTGTTAAATCACAGCTTTTCAAATCCTCCCAGAGGAGATTTGCTTAGGATTTCTTTAAATACATGTAGTAGATGACAAGCAATAAAATCAGAATGGTTATTTGTTGTATTTTTGTGGTTGAGTCTGTCATATCGTATTTTCAGACTTGTTGGTGGACAGTCAGCACTGCCTGAAGTCTCAGAGGTCAACATCTGAGCACTGTGGAATGGCTGTTTGTGCTGCTGATTGTAGAGAGGGGACTTAGGTTGCATTATGATGATTTATGTTATTTAAATAGGAATTCTGATTGCTACAGCTCAGATGCTTGTAATGTGACAGGCATGTCGTGTGTTTAATTATTAGATGTGCTGATAGAAAAAGAGCCCGGGTGACAGAAGTGTAACATAACACAACCAGTTCTGCAGCGCGGGATGTGCTTGCTCCTGCCAAACTGCGTTGTGCTGGCCCACTGGGTCCCCTTGCCAGCCTGTTCTGATGCAGCTGATCAGCTAATGGGAGGTTTCAACTAGATATAAGGAAGAAATTTTTCATGATGAGTGTGATGAAACCCTGGCACAGGTGTCTGGAGAGGTGGTAAATGCCCCATCCCTGGAAACATTCAAGGTCAGGTTGGACGGGGCTCTGAGCAACCTGCTGTAGTTCAGGATGTCCCTGCTCACTGCAGGGGGGTTGGACTAGATGGCCTTTAAAGGTCCCTTGCAACCCAAACTATTCTATGATTCTATGATTTTTTTCCTGTTTGATTTTCCCAGATCAGGTGCAGTGATTTGGCTTTTAGCAAAGTAACAATATATCATGTATAGAAGAAAAATCTAACTGGGTTGGAGATGAGTATGTGGTAAGGTTTAAGCTCTGTGTCCTTCAAATACTGGGAAAATACAGCAACAGATGTGCAGGATTTAAACTGATTATTATTCTAGTGCTGTAGATATACACAGATAATTAAAATGTCATTTTTACAGTGTCTTGAGTGGCAAAGAGTTTGATCATATACAAATACCTTTTGATACTGCATTTGATTTTTGTTCTTATATGTTGTTAGATGTTTGTATTCCTCAAGGCATGTTTTTTCTGAATTTGTTTGTGTGAAATGAATGAAACGAATATTTGTTTAGAATCTTATGCCTCATTTTTTTCTTCAGTCTTTTTTCATTCTTTATTTACTATGGTTAGAACTGTGCCTGTAGCCACTTCTTTTTTCCCTGTTGGCATGTAGAGATTATTATCTTTTCTTGAGTCCATCACAGCATAAAGAAAAGAAACCACGTTGACTGTTGGGTAGAAATGTTACTAATCCCTGTGAAAGTACAGTTTCAATGGTATGGGCTATTGCAGGTCTTGTGATATGCACAAAAATGGAAACTGCTGACCTAAGGCTGCAATTATTATACATTTTAAGTCACTATAAAAATACTTAAACTTTTCTTGAAGATACGATTTCTTTTCAGGCTGATAGGGTGATTAAAACCATATATAATGAATGCGGGTAGCACCCATAGAAAATTTTGTCCAGCTCTATGAAACCCTGCCAGTCTTTGGATCCAGTTAGAGGTACAGTTTTGTTCTTGTCAGACAATGATAGCTGTGCCCAGTTGAGATGGGATTTGTGCACAAAGATCTCCAGAGGTGAAAAGCAGCTCTACCAACCCACCACCCCAATCACCTCCAGCTGCTAAGTATTATTCAAATTCCTGATGGCATCTTGTGCAGAGAAATCTAGTCTAATTGTAACTTTAATGAGCACTACTCTGACATTATTTAAAAATTCCCTCTCAGTGTGACACTGTGTAAATATACATACTAGATTTTATGCAAAGACTCAGGGCTTAAGTCTCCAAACATTTCTGAGTGCACTGGATTTCAAGGACAATTGTCTGCTTTTGCTATCATGGTGTTTTAGGTATCAGGGACAACCTTTAATAGATTATTAAAATCAGTTATTTTCTAAAAGAAATAACCCTTATTTTACAGCTTTTTTCTATATATACTGTGTACCTCTGTACCTGTACCTTTTTTGTTTGTTTAAAGAAGTGGCATGTGCCTTCAGCTCTTCTTGGTTTTGCACAAAATAAAAGAAAGTGTTTGTCGTCTATGCTGGTGGGAAGAAGAATGTGAACTCTTTATTCTTTAGGGAAAGCTCTAGCCATGTCTAGCTTGAAGACTCCTTTAGGCCTGTTTATTTGGTGAGCTTACCATGCCTTGCCTTGGTCCTGAAATATCTGACAGAATCATCAGAGATTAGGCAGGTGAAGATGTCAACAAAAAACCCATCCCTTTGTGTATCTGTATATTTGTTTTCATATAAAGAACAAAATAGGTCCACTCTGGACTAACAGTCTTTATAGCAATACTTATAATTCTATCTGTAGGCATTATCAAAGTCTTTATTCATTTGTAAAATGGTTTTTTTTGTTGTTTTTTTTTTCAGTCCTTTTATATAGTATAGTAATCTTCTGTGGATAAGCATGCCGCAGAATATATATTTAATTGTAATCTCTGTTTTGTTTTGTGTTTTTTTCTCTTAGTTGTATCATTTGTTGCTTGACTAGACAGGCAGTGTTCAACTGCATTCATTGCAGTTTTTTAATAGGGATATTTATGGGTAAAATTTAGAAAATACTCTATAGTTATAGATCAAATATGGAGTATGAGCAGAATAGATATAGGTTTTGCAGTTTTGTTTTTATGAAATCTAAATTACACATATACAAATTAGGAAAACATTGTTATACTACCTAGGGGAGATTTGTATAAAATTAAAGCATTGGAAACATTGCAAATTGTCACTACTTGAAAGTTAATGTTTTTATTAGACAAGTTTGAAAAACAGCATGAAATTGACAGTAACTCGCTATTGAGGGGAAGTGTTCAGTAACTTTCAGGAAAATTAAAAAAAACCCCAACCCACTTTGTTGTTGCCATTCTATGCCAGAGAAGTATGTGGTTAAGAAGTACCACTTATTCTGGTTCTTCCCTCTAAAGTGTTGCTGACATTGTTAGGGTACATGCAGTGAGTGACCTTTGAGAAATTAGAGGCTATAGCTGGACTATTTTGATGACAGTTGGTATGCATTTGATCTATCTGGTCTCTAATATTACTAAGATAATTTAAAAATAGTTAATATTTGAAATATTTATTCTGCTTTTTGTTTCAGTTATGAAAGCTTCTGTTGGTGAAATTTGTCACTTGTTGCTTTGCTGTCACAGCACCAAGCTTTCAGAGAGACACTGGTGATCAGAAAAGGGAGGTGATTTTGACAATTTAGTCTGTCCAGTTTCATAACGTAAAATGTGGATTTCTACCCAGTGATTGCAGCATTACATGAATAATTTTGGATAGAGCTAGGGAATAATTATCTTTCTATGAAGACAACTCTTAGGCCCCAAACTACATTATTCATCCTACTTCCAGTAAGAAATAGAGATCTTAATTTTATGAGAAGGTGTGTGTGAGGAACAGCAGTCCTCCTGTACGTTGTAAGTTTTATAACCAAGGAGCTTAACAAGCAAACTGTTGTGGCCTTTATTGGGAATTTTCTTGAGTGAAAATGGAAAGGATTTGGCTCATGTAGTTTTGAATACCTAGGTGTATAGACATAATTTTTAGTGTATTAATATGTGTTATGATATTTCTCTTTGCTTTTGTCCTTTTTTATCCTGCGTACATCTGTTCAGTATAATTGTACATCCTGGATGCTTAACTGAGTCTGATTCAACAACTGTTGCTCACTTTGAGTGGTCCTTTACTTGAATAAGCAGTTTTCATCCATAAAGGGAGAAATCCGGTTCTGAGCTTCTTCGTCCATTAAGGATACCACAGTATTTTAAAACCCATTCTTAAAACTTTCTTCTGCTGTAATACCAATTGGTAGAGAGTGTAACTAGTGATGGACACTCCACACATACCACATTGTGTTTCTACATATTGTACATCACGTCTTTGTGGACACAACCTAACTTGCATTATGATTACCTACTCTTCTTTGTCCCATTGCTCTTTTGTTATGTGCTTAAAAGGTTACCTATGCAACTTAAACTGTGTTGTGACCATGAAGTTTATTTGCAATGTTGTCCTAATAAAAAGTAACTAAAAAATGATGTTTACTTCCATAGGGATTGTTTTGAAATTTGGAACATACATACTACATAGCTTCATGCTGAAGACTGGGGGAAAATTTAATGTGATTTTAGAATATGTTTGAGGCCTATTTGTAAAATAGCCTAGGCTGTAGATAGTATGTGTTTATTTGGAAATTCTGTCTGATCTCAAGCAATAGAACATGGAGCTGCGAATCATCTTCCAAGAAAAGCCCAAACAACGTTGGTGCCTCTGCCAGATTTCTCTGATTATCATCTGGAATCATCATGTCTTTGCTAGGAAGGTCATGAAACTCCTTTTTGTCAGGCTTTTGCCCACAGCCTGACAACAGACTGCTTCCACAAGTGAGTACCCATTTGTTTATTTTTTTCCTTACTAAATGAACTTTAGAAATGAAATGAAAGAGAGATTTAATTGCTGTGCACTGAAGCCCTTTGCACTTGCCTTAGAGCAACTTCCTGAGTATGGATGGGTTCTTATTTCATGGAAAATGCCTTGTCCGGTCTCATCTCTGCTACAGAAGCCTATCACCTCTGGTTCCAATTCTATGCATTAGTATAAAAATTTGAGAAATGCCACATGAATGCAACATCTGTCAGCATTTATCAGTCTTGCTAGTCTAGCTGATATTAAAACCACATGATGATTTCAGACTTGCCCATATTGGACCAATAGGGCATTAAGGGAGAACTGTGCTATTTTCCTCATGGTAACCACTTCAGTGCATTAGGTGTTAATCATCAGACTCCTAAATGATTTTTTTTTTTTTATAGCTTAGAGGATGTGTGCTTAGAGAAGCCCAAAGCTTCCTGTCCTGTTTGTATAACTGTTGGGTTGTATTTAGAGCTTACAGTTCTGTATTTGAATTTTAGAAGCTGAGAGTCAAGATGTTCTTAAAGTGGCATTGACTATACTTTCCTGGCCCGATCTATCAGTGCTGTGATAACTGAATCATGTGCATAAATTAGCTGTTCTAAAACGAGAAAAAAAGCCTTGTACAAGCTGAGAGGTTTCATATTGCTATTTCTCAAGTGTGTTAAAAGGAGACATTATACTAACCTGTTTTTTATAGTTCAGTCTAGCTACTTTATGTTTCTACTCAGAAACCAATGAATAAATCATAAGTGTTACATATGTGTTAATCTAACCAGATCCTCAAGGAAGAATAAGTAGAACAGCTGTTATTTTTACAGCTGTAGCTCATAATTCGAGTGCTTTCCATTTAGCTAAGTATTCAAATGCTGTCTATTTAAGTGTAGTGCAGGATTTAGGCTTGTGGTAAGTGTACTGATACAATACATCAAGCCTTTTTGCTTTTTCTGAATTTTATCTAATTTTATATCTGAAACTAGCTTTTAAACTAGTTTAAAATGAAGTTGTACCATGATCCTTTTGGAGAAAGTGTATGTCTTCAAATGTCTCTGCAACGCCTAGTTCGATTGTCAAGTTGAAGCTGTGAGTTGCTCTTTCCGAGTAAGTATTAAATAAAAATGTTAAACTCTGGCTTATATGCAGATCTTGAGTCCAAGGGCATGGCTTCAGTGAATTCTGAAGACCTTTGTTCACTGAGTTGAATCTATACATGTTAAAGAATTGACCTCATGGATATTAAGGGAAGTCTAAGTTATTCTCTACAAAGTTATGGGTAAGTTTAGATAGGTAGAGTGCTTGCTATTTTGCATTAGGAAAGGTTGCGTTGGTCATTTCTTTCACATAAAGAGCAAAGATTTTGGTGTTTTGGCTAGGCTTTTTTGTTTCAGGACTTAGATGGTGACCCTGCAAATTGATTTCCCTAAAAGCTGTTTATGAAGGAAAATGAGATAATCAGTATGTGGCACATATGGTAAGTACTTACTGGTTTATTCAGATGATTTATGTACAAAATATTGTTATTAATTTTCTGTTTAATATTTGATTTGTCTCAAGTGAAATTTGTCGTAAGTGACACACTTTCTAGCTGTGTCCTCCTCTCTCATAGATACTGCATTTTTTGGTAGTACATTCAAGCTTTCAGAGGAACTATCAGTAACTCTTCATGGCAGCAATATTGGATGTGGATTTCTGTGGGAGTGTTATTGACAACTGCCTCAGAGTTTATACAATGTTGGTAGAAGCAGAAATCTTCATCTTTATTCTGAGTATTGAGTTAGTTTGACTATTTGGAAGCAGTTGTTTTCACTATTGTCCATATTTTCCTGATTTCCTCACAGAAATGATGATGGATGTTTCTTTGCTTTTATTCATTTAATCAAATGTGACATTTTAAATATGAATGTTCCTTTAAGAAACTGAAAATGTAGCAGTAACTATTAAGTGTTAAAAACTTTATCCAGCTTAGTAACTTAGAAAAATACAAAGTAGCTGTGAAGTAGGAAATACCAAATCAAACTCTAAATCCAAATGAAAAATAAGTTTTGTCTCCAGAATAGCTCTGTCTTTATAGAACTTGAGTCCGAGCTATAGCAGATATATTATCATGCTTGAAGGTAAAAATAGTGTATTACAAAATCATAGAATCGTTTAGGTTGGAAAAGACCTTTAAGAGCATCGAGTCCAACCATTAACCTAACACTGCCAAGTCCACCCCTAAACCATATCCTTAAGCGCCACATCTACACATCTTTTATATACCTTCAGGGGTGGTGACTCTACCACTTCCCTGGGCAGCCTGTTCCAGTGCTTGATACCCCTTTTGCTGAAGAAATTTCTCCTAATATAGCCCAGTATTTCTTATTTTCTTGCTCCTATGTTCTTCAACTTATAAAAGAAGTACAGGGTTTTTTTCAGGATTTTGTCTGTTTAACGAGAGTTTTAATTTTCTTTATATAGATTTAAGTGATAATCAGGAGAATACCAGGTCAACACTGTGCTCAATAGACAAGGCTTATGATTTCATTAATATTTATAAGTTAATACTGTGCTCAATAAGAAATGCCTTCATAATTGGACTGTAGGAAGATTAAGTTACTAAATATGAAAGGTTAATTTTAGAAAGTAACTGTCAAGCTAAAGGAACAGTGTTACCAGCTGCGGTGCTTGCCGTTCTGTTCAAGATGGTGTGAAGCAACTGTTGCAGGACTATTTTGGGGGAAGCGATGAGGCCTCTTCCAGGGTTCAGGTTAGGTGAGAACAGAGACAAGTAAGTATATTGTAGATAGGTTCTTATACATGTGATATTTTTGAATTACATTATCTTAAAAGCAACAAGATCAATAATATAATTACATCTTGGCAATTGTGGGAAGTTAGATCATTTTAGGTAATCTCATGTTCTGTGTTTTCTGTACCATAAGAACATTTTATGATTTCTCAGTGAAAAAAACCAAAAGCAAAATTATTCCCTTTAAACACAATAATAGTACCTTTTCTTCTTAAAATGTTTTTGCTTGTCTTTCCTTGCATAAAGAATGCTTATGTTTTCCAGTCACAGACAACTGCATAAGTGTTAAAACACTTTCTCCTGAAATATTGCATACCCAGGGGAGAGAGTAGAGAGCAAACATCACCTGACATGACAGAGGACCTAGAAACATGCTGTAGGGGGGAGTTTCAGATGCTTTGGTGGTGAGGATGATATGGGAAGACCTCTACAGATTAGAGGAACAGTGCTTTCCCCTTTGTTTCTTTCTGTCTGTGGCTCTAGCTTACTTGCTTGTCCTTTACAGGAGTGCTACAGGGCACTAAGCAATTCAACAGGATAAAACTAACAGTACTTAAGAGCAGTTAAAGTCTACTGGCAACATATTTCTTTAGTCTTGCCTTGATTGATGAGACAGTCTGTGTATCTCTGTAATTTGCAGAGAATATCAAACTCAAAACTGTGTTTCACAATGGCTTCTTCATATGGATACACAACTGTAATTGGAGCAAGTAAATTACATGTTTCAAATCCCCCCAAAATATTTCATTAAAAGGTGTATCTAGCTTCAAGTATGGAGAGTTAGCATACGAAAGACTAGGGAGTGCAATATGATTATAAGATAAATCCTTTATTATACCTGAGTTCTGCAGTATCTTTGGTTATTTGACTTGCTGGCTTAGTCACGGAAATGGTAGTTTGAAGGGATATTCACATTATGTAGTCCAGCCTCCCACAGGAAGCATGCTGGTATGAGCAGAAGCTTTTCCTGTAAAGATCAGGACAAAAAAGACATCAAGTCTTTCTCTTGTTGTCTGTCAGTGGGTTCTCTCTGCTGTCTGTCACCCACATTTTCTGAACTTCCTTTCACAGCTGTCACACCCATGGCTTCCCTACTTGTTACCTGAAATGTCCTTCCCTAGGTCTGTCTTTAGGTAAGCTCTGGCCTTCCTAATTTTGTCGCCAAGTTCGTGAACGTTTTATGCTCTTCCTTTTTTTGCCTGTCCTTGTTTTCATATTTTATTTTATTTTATTTTACTCATCAAAAAGCTTCTTCCTAAACCAAGTGGGCCTTCTGCCAGAACTCCTAGCCTTCCCACACACGGGCTTCTTTCTTTCCTGAATCCCCAATAAAAATCAGGGAGCTCTCCTGGGAACTCTTTGCCTTTGTGCCTGTTCCTCTGGGATTTTACCTTGCTGTTCCCATGAATAAGCCTAAATCTGCGCTTCTAAAATCCCTCTCCACTCTGCTGCTTACCTTACCAGCCTTTCTCCATGTCCTCAACTCAGTCATCTTGAGGTCACTGCAACCCAGGCCACTGGATGAGGTTCACCTTCCAGTTCATCCCTATTTGTGAGCAGCGGCTTAAGCAGCGTTACTGCTAGTGAGCCCCTTCAGCGTTTGTGTTAGGAAATTGTCACTAATGCAGTGCAAGAACTTGGACTATCAGTGTGGTTCTGTGTTGTTCTCTCAGCAGGTGTCCAGGTGGTTAAAACCCCTCCACTTACTTGGTCAGGAAGTCCGTAACACACCCCTACCCACAGCAGTAAAAGATTTTTCTCTCTTGCCTCACGGCCTTGGTCTCCGTTCCCTGAAAAAAACAAAGTTTAAATCCACCTCACTGGTTTTAGCAAGGCTGTTTGCAAAGATGTTCTTCCTGGTCTAGATTAGGTGGGTTCTGTCTCTCCCCAGCGGTGGTTCCTCACCTCAGGAAAGATGATGTGACTGAGGAAGCCAAATCCTTTCCGACGACACCAGCTCTGCACACTGGTGATGGTCTGTGGATATATTTGCTGATACCTAGGCCTCTTCTTTGGTAAGGATTCATAACATGTAAGGCAGTGTGGGAGCATTAAAGATCTGGCTACATGGTGCAGACCTGTGACCTGCAGGGAGATTTGAGCTGTAGTCCTGTAAAAGAGAGTTATTTTAGCCTGCTTTGGCTTTGTTTTCCTCAGTTCTGCTGTTTTGAGCAGGCTGAGCACTGCTTAGTACTGCTTGTAGTATCTAAACTACTTGGTTTGTCTCTGCAGAGCATTGTGTTGAGTAAAGTATGCCTCTAATCTGATCTTCTGCATAATGGAGAACAATTTATTATCTGTATACATCTTCTATCTGATTGCCTTTTCTGAGTTTGGCCTGTGGAACTGGTCTCAAGCTCTTACTGTCTGTTTTACAGTTATGATTGTCATCTTTCTGTGTTTTCTGTGAAATTACTGGTTTTCTTTTAGGGCTGCTACCAGGTTGGAGCTGCCAGGCTGTAGAATGCAGAGACTGCATGTTTCTCAGGCAGAAGTGGAAAGCCCTATCTACGTTTTAAACTTCACTCAGCAATAGTGACTGGACCAGAATATCATTCTAATTAGTTTTGAGGATAAATTTCTGGCGTATTTACAGTTCTTCTGTATGGTGCCTAGCACATAAGGCTCTGGTCTATCACAGAAATCTCTAGGCACTAGTAAAGCACAAATGCTAGAAGTCATCATTACACAAGATAGATTTCAGGTATTTCAGTTTTTACTTTACTCAGTGGGGTACTCAGCTGTGTTCTAGAGGCCTCTTGTAGCCTTTCAGAATCACTTTTGTGTAAGGCAGTCCTGATTTTAGAATTCAAGGATGGCATTTGGATTGAGATCTAAAGATGTTTTCCTGTTTATGAATTGGAAGTTCAGCCTGGATGCTTCTTTAAATATTTCATAAAAACACACAATCCAGTAAATTTATTTGATTGCTTGGCAACATGTAGATTCAGCCTGCACTGTTATGAAGACTAGAAAGCCTGTACCAATAAGTACATGTTCAAATTATCCTTATCTGCTTGAAGCCTTTTCCCTCACAGATGGGAAAATATCATAAATTCTTCACTTCTGTTGAAGACTGCTTGCATAATCTGTTATTGTCTGTATGAAAAGCTTTCCAAAACTACTTGCAAGGCAATAAACTAACTCATAATACTTACAAGACTGCCAACTAATAGCATCATGACCTTGAGAATGAAGATATCAAAACGCTATTTTTCAAGAACTGTTTTTTTTATTTGTTTGTGGCTTGCACAATTTCTGGACAACAGCAGTTGACATAGTAACTTAAATAATTAAAAATACGAGGAGATATTTTAGCAGACATGGATTTGGCTTCAAGAAATAGCATGACTAAATATTGTAGGATCAGCCACAGTTCCTTAAAAAGACAAAAACAAGAAAGAAAAAAATCTTAAAATAAATGTTGATGAAGAGAAGTTTTAGTTTTGGAAAATGGATCATAGGGCATAAAAGAAGAAAAATGAGGGAATGCCATTCAAGTAGCTCCAGTAGAACTGGATGACTAAGCTGACACAGAGATGATAGAAATGGGTCAAAACATAGCTGATCTGTGACAGTTTTAATGGCAAAACAACAACAAAAAAAGGTGTTTTATAATTGGGAAGTGGGTGATGGATGGTTTGTCTCTTCAGGTAACTGGCTGATGGAAAATCAACTTGTTAGCAAGAATAAATGTAAGAGGTGTATCTACACAGAGCAATGTAGAGGCCCTGGAAGCTGAAGGGACACATTATCCTGCTGCTATGCCCAATCTAGTTTACTCAGCTAGAAATTGTGTGATGTGTTCAGGAGGTCAGGCCAAGTCATCCAGGGGCTTGCTTATGAATCTCAGAATTCCCTGAAACTCATGAGTCTTTATCTTTCTTCCATTGATCTAATTTATAGAATCAAAAGAATAACAGTGCTAAGTAGAAACAGCACTAAATGGATATGAAGCAGGCACAGCTTCCAGGGTCTCACAGCCTTTTTGGAGATTCCTGAAATGGATGATTTCCACGTGCATATACTGGGTACAGGTGTGTCTAGTCTAGCTAGTTTCCAGAATTCTGCTGTCCAAGATTTTTAAAGCTGTAATTAGACTTTTTTTTCTGTCTAAGAGATTAGTTTTGAATCTCTGGAAGAAAATAAGACATGAGCATTACTGTGAACAAGCTGCAATAGCTGGCTGAAAACACTGAATTCAGAGCTCAGAGGAATGCTGAATGGCTACTCTATTGCGTATGAGAAAGCTTGGTGTTTTCAGAAGCTTACAAACACAAAAACAAGATGAGGAGGGCAGTATTGCATAGAAAGCTTCAATTAAGATGAAATCACCAGGAGTTGTTCATAGATCTCTTCTTTAGTGCTTGAAAAGGGGTCATGCAAGGTGTGTTTTCTGGGGGCATAATAGACCACTCTGTTTTTCAGCAGTAAAGTTTTTGCCAATTACCCTATCTTTAACCTTCCTTTTATTATGGAAAATTAATTAGAAGGTTCTGGAGAGTAAATGGGGGCTAACTGGGGTCTTTATTTTTTATGGCCTATTTAGCTTTGAAAGTGCGAATTAAAGTATTTTCCTAGTATTTATAATGAAATCTGTCCTCTCATTCTCCTGTCGTGGTGATTACAAAACAAAAGCCCAGACTGCAAGGCTTCAGCCTGTATAATGGAACAAATAGCAGCTATGTCTTTACTGTGCCAGCTGAAACAGAAGCATGAAGAATTTAATCAAGGCAACATGATATGTACTGAGTCACAAAAGTCTTTTTAAAACAAAAATGTTGGTATTCACCATGTTTGGAATCTGTGAGCAATATAAACCAGTGAGAGCTCATATGATAGGATCTGGCTTCAGCTATAGTGTTGAGTGGAGATTTAAGTCAGAAAAATGAAATACTCTAATGCAATTTAGGTTAAGCTTACAAGGGATACAGCTCCTACTTAAATATTCTGAGGTTATTTTAGGTAACTGAAATTGTGTACTAATTTTCATCCTCTTACTTAAAATGTAGTTGTCTCTGAAGAAGTTTACAAAGCCATTAGCAACACTTTTCTAGTCTTATTACCGTGCACAGGTAGGAAGTCTGTCTTTGTGTTTTCGTCTGACATGGCACCTCCCTCACAGCTTGAGTCCCTGCTATGAGGTGGTGTATCACAGATTGATAACCACAGAGCAGATGGAGAACAGAATGCCTGGACAGTTATTTTATGAGAAGATCAGGAATTATGACTTTATAATCTTCCTTCTTGCTATTTTGGAGAGAAGCCATGTTTACTGCTTTTACAGTAAGCATTAGCATAGCAAATTATGCTGTCAGCCATAACGAGTAGTGCTAGTGGGAGAGGAGGTAAATAGTAAGATTGTGAAAGACAAGCCTAAATCTGAAGAGCTGAGAATCCTGATTGGAAATAAACATTGATTATGCAGCCTGGGCACTGGAACATCAGTGTCTAATGGTGAGTCAAGGCTGAAGAGGCCATTAAAGGAAATTGAGGGTTTTCTGCAGAAATGTTTAATATCAAATCAATTTATTATTATTATTGTTGTTGTTGTTGCTGTTAATTTTTCAGTAGACATACTCAACTTCAGCTTTAGCCTCCTGGAGTCAAATTAAGAAGTGATTTATTTCATTCCAATTGTGACATTTTTATACTTGTAGAACAAAGCTGCAGTGTTTGCTTTGGGTGATATGTATATAAATTTTTCTTTATCTGTGTGAGCTATTATGATATATTTTATAGTTTGTAATTCTAGTCCTTTACATTCCCATCATCTTTCTTCCTGAGAGTCTGTTTTTTTCTTGCCCTTCTTCCTCTTGCAACTCCCCACAGCTCTTCCTGTTCTAGAGATCAGTACCATATAAAAAATTACAGAGTGGATAGTAAGCATCTCCACACTAGCAGAGGGGATTTTCATCTTGTTAAATAAGTGACACATATCTTCCTGCCTTGTTCATTGCCATTTTGACCAAGATTTTTCTGTATTGGAGTTCACCTCAGATAGCATACTTCAGTTAGGGCTTCCTGCAGGAGATTTCAACTATCTGTTGCCATTCTACCTACCTCAACCTAGGGGCTACGGGGCGGGGGCAGAAATAATTCTGGAAAATGTCTTGTCCCCAGTGTAACCTGAGAAGAGGTTACATTTAACAAGTTGCCTAGAGGAGCTGTGGATGTCCCATCCCTGGAGGTGTTCAAGGTCAGGTTGGATGGGGCTTTGAGCAACTTGATCTAGTGGAAGGTGTCCCTGCCCGTGGCAAGGGAGTTGTAGCTAGACGATCTTTAAGGTCCCTTCCAACCCAAACCATTTTGTGAATTAGAAGATGGAATAATGGCAAGCCAAAGCTTTTGTGGACACCTCAGCCCCATGCACCCCGCCCCGATTGCTTTGTAAGTTAAAGCAAATTTCTGCAAAGAGCTCTTTGTAGTTTGTGAAACTACAGAGCCATCTCCAAAGTGGCTCTGAAGACATCCCATTTGCATTAGCAGCTGTAACGATCATGATTTTCAACAGTGGATCTCGTGTTTTCTGATAGTAATTAAAGAATTTCATCGTTAGTATTTTGTTAGGAGTAATGACAAGCTTCAACAGGGTGTTGAACATGGTGTTTGATCATCAGTTCCAGAGTCCCCACCTGATGGTGCAAGAGAAGAAAACAAGCATGAAAGTGAGCACTAGAACACCACACAGGAAGACAAATTATTGTAATGTGAAGAAATACAGAATAAAGTGGATGTAGAAATAAACAAAAGTATCTAAGCTTGGAGAACAGAGCTGGGTGAATGCATCTTCATCATCATCCCATTAAGTCTTTTCAACTAGAGCCAATGAATTAAAACTGTATAGCATCCCTCAGTCAATGTGAATGAATATATGGATATGTCTCTGGAGGTCTGTACAGTTTGCATGCCTCCTCAGTTTGCTTACCCCTTCAGTCTTTGATTTTTCTGCTGTTGATGAGTTGAGTTACTCACTCTTCTGATGGTTTGTGTGTGATGCGCAAAACGGTTTGGTCAACAGCTGAACTGAGTTTGTGAATTCATTTTCCACTGTTTACAGAACAGTTGTCAGCTCTGAAATACTGCTCATTTACAATGGACTGGGGTCAACATCTCGAGGTGAATGTCTCCATATTCCTTGTACTACTCATCTTTGATTTATAGCTGTTTTAATTTTTTGCTTGGATTCCTGTTTCATTTGTCATTTTTCACCTTTTAAAATTAATTAAAAATAAAATATAGCATAAGACAGTAGGTTTTCAGAGTGGAGATATCTTTACCAAGTTTTTCTAATCTGAAGTTTTATAATTCTACAGTTTTGGACTTTGAACTTGCTGGTTGTTTTCTGAAACTATTTAGAATTTGGTTTCAAATATTGCAGCAGGTAATTTCTCTGTTGGAAGAAGAGGTTTTTTGTTCGCCTTTTTCATTTGTATGTGTTAAAACACAATAATTTAAAATGCTCTTGCATTTCCCCACTATATTAGAAGAATGTTTCTTAATGATGTGATACACCTTCAAGGATTAATCACCCAACAAATTTTCTCTAGTATTTTGATACATTGCGCCAACTCGGTTAAGATCCAGGAGTAGTATCTAGTGTGAAGTTTGTTTCAGGATACCAAGCCTGCTCTTTTTAATGTGTTTGAAATACTTTGGCAGTTTCCATACTGTGCACATTTTTGGTTTGTCTGTTTTTATCATTACTTTTCTATATCTTTTATTATGACTCCTGTATATGGTTGGTTTTGGTAAATGCTAATGCTGATGTTATTTATGCTTCAGAAAATATAAGTTCAAACATCAATCTGAGCAAGCGTTTTTGCAGAGCCATGGCAAAATGAGGAAAGTAATAACAATCAAATAAGCAAAAGGACCAACTAGAGGTTAGGGATGAATTTAAAAGCAGTGAGGATTTTTTTTTTTTTTTTTTAATAAAAGCAAATCTTAAGTGGATTTGCCTGGAAAGTAAATTTATTTTCATATTGAGAGATTAGTTCTTGAGTCCTGAGTGAAGAAAAGACGGATTCACAGCTCTTATACACCTCTAAAAACTAATTCAGTCGTCTTTAAAGCAAATAGGATATTTTTTATTAACTTTGAGTAGTGTTGAATCAGTCCTTTACTACTGCTTTGTAGTCGCTGGGGAAACAAACCTGCTTTCTGTTAGGTACAGCATTTTCCTCTGCTGACAAAATCCTTGCAACTATTGACAACTTACTTTTCCTGCCATCTGTGTACAAGGAAAGGTATTAACTATAGGCATTAAATTATTTCTTGCTTTGTACTCGTTGCCTGTTTTGTGTACAATAAAATGTGAGTTTGCAAGGTATCTTAGAGCATCAGGAGTTTAGAGCCAGGAAAAGCGGAATTTTATGGTGCTTTTTGTGTTGGAGCATAATTTTTTTTCCCTCATGTAGTTAATTCATTAATTTGGTATAGATAATAGTACTCTTGTGTATCTTTATTTTTAACTAAACTATTGTCAATGCAGGGGTATGCTTTGACCTTGCTTTTGTGAAAGGAAAATATTTGTGTAGGAAGGGGTATGATTTTGCCTTGAGCTCCTAGCTGATGCTGAGCTAAGAATGCAGCTGGAGCTGTGATTAAGAGACAGTACTAGCAAAATAAAAATGACCAGGATTTCTGCTTTGGCTCTAAAGCCAAGAAACGTAAAGATTTGCTTCCATACAGCTAAACTCTTGTACTCTCCAGAGCAAAGTTGGATGGTAGAGCTGAACTACCCACTGGTGTGGTCCCCGGCCCAGTGCTATCCTTGAACCATTTCCAGGCACTGTGTAGGAGAGCACTAGCTGGCAAAGACAAAAAACATTCTGGAAGCTGTAGTAACACCTTAATGGTACAGAAATTGCATGCCAGCACCCAGACCCATACTCTGACTCTTTAGCTTAGCAGTGTAGACAAAGCCATAGTGTCACCACTATGCCCGTTTGGCTTGACCCCACACTTTGCTCACTTGATGTGATAATTTAGCTCCTGCACTTCCTTTTAAAGTAGTTCCCTTCAAGAGAAATCGCAGGCACAGCAAGTTGGGATAGTGTCGAGGTCTGCTGTAGGCAGTGCAGGTGTGAACCATGCCCAGTTTGGCTGTGCTTCAGCACTGTCCCAGCAGGACTTGCGTCTCATGCCTTTGGCATCACGCTCTAATTCTGGTGTGGTGCGACACGACTTTCTCAGCATTTCAAGCGCTTTGAACTGGGAAAAACACCCCAACAAAACAACGGTCATTGCTCAAGGGGCACCGAGCATAGCCCAGAGGAGTTACAAGCCAAGTGCTGTGCCATGTGAACATGAATCTAGCAGATCTGAGAGGTGCTAGTCCCCAGCAATGTGGATGAGGACCAGCCCGCTTTAACTGGAGTAGGACACTAGACTGTCTCTGTCTAGTCCACAGGCATGATAGAGATGTACTGCTGATCATACCGTGTTTCTGTATGAGGCAAACTGCTCTTGTTCCGAGCCAGCACGTATTCCAAATATTGCCATTTCTTATCAAAAGTTGCAATGTGCTAATGTTCAGACTTAAAAGCCCTAACTGATCTTGCATTTAAAAAGCACTGTATTAAACTCTGCTATACTCTAATTAAAAAACATTTAATCAAAAAATGCAAACTCCCCAATTTTCTATTTTCTGATTAAAATGTATATAATTATAAGTTGGGCTACAATTGCTCATGCAAAAGTGTCCCTATACACTATTAAAAATGCCCTGACAGTGAACACTTTTTGTGGACCTTCTTGCCGTGGGGCAGGATGTTAATAGTTTTCATATGCTCACAAACAATTGATATATTCAGGGAAGAAAGATCTAAGGAAGACTAACTGAAATCCAAGAGCTGTATTCTGAGGTAGTCCCTGACATACAAATTGCTGGAGAGGTCTCTGTATGCTGCTCCTGTTCTCTACATTCCTCCTGAGGCTGCTGTTCCTGGCAGGATGCTCAGATATAGTGGTCTTTGAGCGTCTGCGGCTGATTTTATGTTTGTATTATGTTCTTATTTATAGTTCTTATGTTCTTATCTACAGTTCTTATATGTTCTTATATCCCAATAATACCTACTGTCGCAAGTGTTGGATTTTTACCCTTCTTCATGCTCAAACATACTCAATCTCATTTTAGTAAAGTGAGTAAGAGCTGTTAAAAAATAAACTGCTGCAAATTAAGAGTAAATTCTGAGTGTCCGTCTCATTGACATTGTCCTTTACAGAGCTGGAGACTTTGTCATACCACAGCAGTATTATGTAAGAGAATGGTGGTGCATAAATGTTGCTGCAAAGCATACAAATATTGTATCCTTGTCCCTTAGGGCTGATCTTCTGAAAGACACAAACAGAAGACGACTGGGGAATGAGAATGTAACATACAAGAAAAGAAGCATATTAAAAAATTGGCACAGTTTGGTTATATGCAAGTGGTCATATAGATATTTTCTTCTTTTTGCATGTCTTTAAAACGAAACTAGGGGTAAGGAATTTTTATAATGTTAATTTATACATTTGGTATATCGG
The DNA here is from genome assembly GCF_000687285.1 of Phaethon lepturus. Lineage (NCBI taxonomy): Eukaryota > Metazoa > Chordata > Aves > Phaethontiformes > Phaethontidae > Phaethon > Phaethon lepturus. Next base: position 29,484 of record NW_010518456.1, read on the forward strand.
CAATTAAAACAGCGGGTGTGTGTCCAGAACTGAGTAAGCTAGGAAGAGAGCAGAAGGGTGAGGGGGCCAGTACAAGAAGCCAGAGGAATCCTTTGCTTCCATGAAGAACAGGAAGGACATCTCATGGCTATTACCATCCACATGCTAGCTTTCTACATGGTCAAAATTAATAGGGGCATTAATTTTGACTTATAATTGCAATTGATAGTTAGTTTCATAATATTTTTTTTATTTTATTTGACCATCAGGTGTGATTACAAGAAAATTGAGAACTGTGGCTAAACTTTGTACTTTAATTTGTTGTATGTCATATATATGACGAAAAGCACTTTTTCATGCCTTACTAAGCGTATGGTAACTCTAGAAGGAAATGGCATTTGAGTTACATTTGTGGGGTTAAGTCTAAACTACTTTGGCTTATAGATTTAAATGGATCCTGGCAGCTCCTTACCTTTCTGTTAGTGAATTTTTATTAATATAAGTTATTGATTTTCTGCTTAAACGATTTTCTGTTTAAAAGTCAGAGGCTTGCTGGTGTATCAGCTTATGCTTTGGTAATACTATGGTGATGTGGATTACTGATTTTGTATTTTTGAACATGTTCGCTGAACGCCTTTTCCAATCCTAGTATAGTGGTTATTTGCTTAATGCAAAGTTGTTTTTGTAATTGCCAAACTCATCCTTTCATAGCACCTATTGATTTCTAAGTGACACTTCTGCTTTTTTTCCAGTTTTTGTGACCTGATTGTCTCTCTTGAGTACTGCTATGGTAATAATGTCTATTTTCTTTATCAGCTGTGTGTATTAATTTTAGTCTGTACTGATTTTAGCTATAACAAAAAGAACTAGAACAGAAGCATTGACCTATTTGTATTGTGTTAGATAATATATATCTTCAGTATGAAGTCAGGTGCATCTTCAAAATGGGTCATGTCCTGAAATCCTGACTAAAGTTTACTTGAAGTTCAGCATATTTTTAAAAACGAGAGATGAAAGCCTCACTAATATGACATGAAAGTGAGAAAATCACCTATAACTGCATTGTCAGTTCACAAATTGCCTACAAATATTTTTAAAGTCATGACAGTTAATTGAAGGTCTGTTCTTCCTGATTGTCCCTAAAACTTCTGCATTTCAAATTCATCTTACTAGCTATTACTTAGTTGATGAGACATACAAGTGAACTCCAAAATCTGTGCATACAGCAAACATATTGCATTTTCCTACAGTATTAGGTAATGTCCAATTATGCAACTTCATATACCTAGCTTAAATGTGACTTTAAGGTAGCATTCTAACATAGTGTTTAATATTGATGGTGTTGTTCAAATGATATCTTCATAACCTTTCAAAAGCATAGCTGATTTTGAACAAGAGTTGATAACTTTATGATTTTGTATTTTAAATATAAGTATATTAAATATGCTATATAAACAGTATTAGCAGGGTCAGTGTCCTGTCTATCCTTTCCATATTCATTTATGTTTTATCTTCATTTCTTATTAGGTTCTGCAATTTTTGTTCTTTAAAATTTCTTCACGCAAAGGGCATTCCTAGGATTAATAACTGCAGAGCCTAGCCTCTAAGCTATGAGTCCTTAGACTCACTCTGAAACCGAGGGGGTAGTCATTTTCTTAAACTGTGGTGCTTGCATTAAGAAGGGAAAATAACTTTTGAGTTCTTCTGTTTAGCTGTTAACATAGTACAGCTGTGCAGGCATGTCATTAAAAAGCCATCTTGTGGTTTGCTCTGGCTGTTTTTTCATTCTTTAAGTTCCCAGTGGGAACTGTAAATCCAGGTTCAAATGTGTCATTGGGTTGGCTATAAAATCTAAATTTATCTTGTGTTCTTCACCTTTGCAATGAACACTGGAATACCCAAGTACTTACTTGTTAAGAAAGAGTTAGGTTTCTATTGCTCATTTATTCTAAATCTTCTTTGGAAAATATTAGATGCATTCAACTGTTCCTCCCGCAACTCTTAAAAAAGCCTTCAAATCTATTTTGTTTTGTTATTCTTCTTTATTTTATATATTTTATATTATTATATATATTAATGATATTATTATCTATTTTCTTCAATATAGATCTTTCTTTAATCACTGGAAACATTTGAAAGTTGGGAAGGCTAGATTTGAGAGATATACTTGTATAGTAAAGATCAATTGGTTCTTTAGATGGCCTAATGTCTTAATGGCAAATATGTAAATGGGACCTTTTATTGCATGTTTGTGTTGTCTATTTTTAGCATCATTTTTCAAACTTGTCATTAGTTTCTGTAGGAATACAGTGCAACTCTACTAGAGTTTATTTTCTGTCTTTCATCGTAAATTATGATTTGGTGCTTAAAAGACCTTGGTAAAAGTTCTTTCATTCATGTGCTGGATATTTTCCTTTAATGTGTAGTGTAGTAGAATTGTGCATAGTTTGTGTTTCAGAGTTGGTTGTGGTTTTTCTTTGTTGTTTTTAGGGGGAGTAAAATGACAAATTTTACATCTTATAATGTATAAGAATTTTCAAAATGATACTATCAAAATGAGAAGCTATGCAACTCTTGCAGTTTTCTTCCATCTTTGATTCTCTTCAAAGGCTGGGGATGTGCCTAGAAAAACACTTGAATTTTAGAAATGTGGGGTTAGTGCCAAGTGTGCCAAAGCAGATGCTCGTTTGTACAAGAACAAAGCAAGAAGGGACCCAGTCTTGCATAATTTGATCTATGCAAAGGTTCCTATAAAAGCAGCCTGGTTCAAGAGGGAGTCCTTTGTGAAGTCGGTAAAGGTCCTTGTGACATAAAGAATGGGATCAGTCCATGGTGTGGAGCCTTGATTTGTTTGTGTAGTGCTGCTTTGTATTGATAGAAAATGGATAAAAATCTGGGTACAGAATGCTGCAAAAATCTGGTGTGAAAAGTAGGACAAAGCGCTTATCAGCTTTGTATAATTAGGATCGCTCTGTTGTGGTATAGTTTTAAAATACATTTATATTTAGAAAATTTTAGTCTTACTGAAAATGAAAATTGAGTAACGTGTTTTACCTTTTTTGACAAACAAATAATTAGAGATATTTCCCATACACCAGAGTGTTTAGAGCAAGGTTGGTTTTCATTATAATTAATTGTGTGTTGCATTACAGTTCACAACACTTGACAACAGAAATTTTTGTGACAGTCTCATTAGATAGGGAATATTCCTCTTGGATCATTACTTCAAAATTTGAACTTGGAATTTTTAAACTGTTGGATCTGGAGACCTTTAATAGCTCTATGAAGAGTGTGCAGAACTTGACAGAAGCCTATTTTTGTGAAGAAATGGCCAAATGAATCAACTTATCCTGGGGACCCATGGCTTTTGAAGAAGTTGTCTCACAACTGTTTCTTTGACATGCTTTGTGCTTTGACATACACCAGTAAAGGGCTTTGTGCTGCTTTTCCTTATGGGCTGTGATGCGGTTAAATTGTGTGCCCTGAATGACGATCTATTTGCACATATTTTTGCTTGGGCAGTGTTTCCCCTTTCTGTTCTGTGGATGGGCTCTTGGAAGCCATTTCCTTTGATAAGGCTCCTACCTCAACAAAATCCTACTAAGAAGAAAATTCATTGGCCTGGCCTTGATGCTTGCTTTGGCAGGTGTCAGTGAGAAGCTGCTAGATACGGAAAGGAGTAGAGGAAAGACAAGATCTTAGGAGAACAAGGTAAATAGCTTATGAAAATAAGCTAGTAGAAATTTCAGAATGTCTGTGATAAGTAGTAACATAAAACTCTGGACACCTACTCGTTGTGCAACATGCAAGTGTGTGTAACAGCAGTTACCTTCAGAATCCACTGCACGAGGATAACAGGCTGAGTGTGCAGCTTTGGATCCCCTTGCGCAGCTTTCGGTGATGTAAAAAAAACTGGAAATAATTGCAAATGCAATTTGCCATTCAAAGACAGATCAATTGCATTAATTTTCTATCTGATAAGAAAGGGTAGCAGTAGCAGTTGGCTGCTAATTATGAATAAAGACATAGCATTTTTTAACCTTGCAATCTTCAATTTTGAGTGCTTATTTTAGGAATTAAGCTGGAAAAGGTTTGGAAGCAAGCCAAGTGTCAGTGGTGTTACTGTTTTAGACTTTATCACAGCATCTAGTCCAAAGGATGGATCTGAGTCTTCCTACACTTCTAAAGCAGATGGAAGTGGTTTCTTAGGTTTTGCTGATTTACCTATTCCCTTGTTGTATTATTTTTTTAATTATACAGCCAATTTTTGATGGAAAACTCGCCACCTCCCTGTTGACTGTACTATCAGAAGGGAAAGATGTCAGAATCCTGTTAGCTTTACTTTCGGGATTTATGTAATTTTTAACATTAGCAGCATATGGTTTGCTTGTCTTGTAAATTGTATTTGTGAGAGGACATTATCCCCTGTTCCTGCAAAGCTGAGAATAATGATCTGAAGTGTGAGGCTTGTGAAAGATACAATTCAGTATGAAGAGTGAATAGAAATCTTCTGATGCTTATAATGATATGCATTAATCCATAATATCTAGATATTGTTGGAGAATAAAAATAAAGCAGCAAAGCCAGAGCAAAATTCAATAACCATGTTTTTAGATTCTGAAAAATATCAATATATATTAGTGTTTTAAATAATGTTCATTGAGTTTTGGGGTTTTTAAAATATGATTTTTAATTAGTAGCTACACATGCCATTTGATACTGTAAAATCGGTCTCTCTTATTTTGGTACAGAGTAAGTAATTAATGATTCATCTGTTCTTACAGCTAGCCAATTTCTATTTTATGTTGCCAGCTGGTTTATGATATGTCAAAGACAGAGAAAGGTATCATGGGTGTACTACATTAGAAATACAGATTTTATCTATTGGTACATAGATACAAACTGATCAGAAAGTAGAATTATGACCTTGCATTGAAGATAGTATGAAAACTGCATGTTTTTAAAATTATGACAAACAGATAACATGTAAGCAAGAAAAGACAAAAGCACTTAGTGATAGCATGTCCACAAATGAGTGGAGCTTTCTGTAACTGGAAATGGAGCATTAGGTTACTTGCCAATGAGACTTTTACCAGCCTCCTTAACTGGATCGTCAATGTCATATGTTGGAGGTACTTACATTACTGAGTGTTCGCTTTAATTTTATCATTTTTACTGTGTCAGCTTTTATTATCATTAACAACTAGGTTTACAGATTCAATTGTGTCCCAGCAGGATTTCAGATTATTCTTCAAATTACAGCAATTTGTCATGATGTCAATGTTTTTTAACCTATAACCCTAGGTTACCTACAGAGTCTGCAGAGTCTGGATTTCACATGCCACAGATTCAATTTATATTGTATGTAAACAATTACAGTGCTTTTCACAAACAAACAAAAGGCAGGCAAAGTCAAAACTAAGGGTCAAAGTCTAGCTTGTCGTGAATCCATTCTAACTGGATTTTTTTTTTCCCCAAATGGGATACAGACAATTGCAATACTATTGGTTCTTTACCATAAAATGAAGCAGGAGTGAGTTAGACTCTTGTTAATGGCAGAAACACTACCACTGGTGGCAGCAACAGAATTTAGAAGAATCACTGTTATGACTAGTATTTCTCATAGTACGTGACTGTAAAAGTTTTCAAGACTTTTGACAGTATTATAAGAGAGAAGCAAAATTATCTTGAAGCTGAAAGAATGTTCTAATTCAGGGACACCCAAAGCTGGGGAAGAGAAGGGAAGAGAGTGACTGTTCATCCTCTGGTAGCTTGTGTGACACCCCTAGGTGTCCTCAACGCTGGGCATGGGGACGGGTGGTCTGAAAGCCCTGAATCAGCCCTGCCACCTAGGATGGCCAGAGCTGTCTTACAGGACGCAACTGTGCTTACCTGCACAGACAAGCTGTAGGACAACTCAGCTGCAGAGTGGAGGTTGGGACCAATTTACCATCTTCACAAATTGTGTGTGGTGTTGAAGTGACTGAGAGGGAATGTGATAGTTAAATGTAATGTAAAATTGCATTTCTTCTGTTTGCTTTTTATTCCTTTGTTGCCGTTTCAAATACTGCAACCATATGTTTACCTGCTCTTTCATTCTTGAACCGTGCCTGTAACAAGGTGATCTTACAGAATCACAGAATGGTTGAAGTTGGAAGGGAACTCTGGAGGTCATCTGGTCACCCCTGCTCAAGCAGAACTACCTAGAGCCAGTTACCCAGGACTATGTCCAGATGTCTTTTTAATATCTCCAAAGACAGAGACTCTACAGACTCCCTGGGCAGCCTGTCCCAGTGCTTGGTCACTCTCACAGTAAAGAACTGCTTCCTGATGTTCAGAGGGAACCTCGTCTGTGTTCCAGTTTGTGCCCATTGCCTCTGGTCCTGTCACTGGGCACCACAGAAAAGAGCCTGGCTCCATCCTCTTTGCGTTCTCCCTTCAGGTATTTATAGACATTGATAAGGCCCCCCTGAAACTCCTCTTCTCTAGGCTGAACAGTCCCAGCTCTCTCAGCCTTTCCTCATATGTGAGGTGCTGCAGTCGCTTCATCATCTTTGTGGCCCTTTGTTGGACTCTCGCCACTCTTGTACTGGGGAGCCCAGAACTGGACACAGCACTCCAGGTGTGGCCCTTACCAGTGCTGAGTAGAGGGAAAGGATCATCTCCCTCCCACTGCTGGCAATGCTTTGTCTAATGCAGCCCAGGATGCCATTACCCTTCTTTACAACAAAGGCGCATTGCTGGCTCATTGTGTCCTGGTGTTCACCAGGAGCCCCACATTCTTTTTCTGCCAAGCTGCTTTCCAGCTGGGCGGCCCCAGCATGTACTGGTGCCTGGGGTTGTTCTTCCCCAGGAGCAGGACTTTGCTCTTCCCCTTGTTGAACTTCATGATCTTAGAATTATTGGGCAAATTCCAGCTATTCCAGTGAATAACAGGGAGCTTTCCAATTCACCCTCTTTAATTTGGAAGAAACACAGTATTTGTTAGAGATGGGTTATGTACCCTCCCCTACCACAGCAAAGTGCTGGCTTTAGGGACTGGTCAAGTGGAAATGTAAGGCAAGTTTCTAAGAGTAGAAGGAATCATAGAGCATCCCATAACTTGAAAATACTATATTTCCCAGGTGTGCTCTCCATTGTGTTTCAAGGACAAACACTGCTTCTCAAAACTTTTTTCCTATTTATTTCCTATTGGGTGTTATATAGTCTTTCCTTCATTTGATTTTGGTTACAACTGAATGCCATCATTATTTCATGAGTTCACATTGTTGTATTTGTAGCTCATTGGCTACCTATTTATGGAAATGGCTAAATTTACTAGGTTGTTCTCATTGCTCCACTGAGTTTCTGAAACTAAGTAGGGAATTATCCTGGAAGCTCAAGCCAGGCTTAGAGTATTGCTCGAGTGCATGCATTTAGCCCAACAGAAATTGCAACTGTATTTCCTTTCTGTTATGTTTTTGATGCTGTGTAAATGTGGGTTAGCATCTATGGAGGGAGTGTGCAACAGTGTTATGTGTCAAGGAAGAAGACCAGTTCACAAGGAGGTAGATAGGATTTTTAACAGTTTATCCAGGTTGGCAGTATTTATGGACAAAGCAGAGCAATGACAGCTAAGAATCAGTGGTACTTAGCTATGGGATAATCAGAACAACTAAGGATCACAGGCAATCTCAGCAGTCAGACTGTGAGGTAGGTAATGACGAGATAAGAATAGCAGTGGATATGTTGACGGAGGAATTCTATAAATAAAGAGATCACCTAAATTACAGTGGATATGAGAAACAGGCTACAGTCATTAGCATATGTAATTTTGTGGTTATGGTAGACACTTTTATGCCTAGATGCTTAAGCTCTCCCAGCGCTAAGGTACACAACACCCCTCTTTTGGCCCTTACAGCCCACACTCATAGTGTGGGAGATCGTAGGACATCCCTCCTGGTGCGTGAGGTTGTTCAGAGAAGTACTTGCCTCCACAACAGTCAGTTTTCTGCTGCTGTGGTCTGCAGTGTTGATCCTCTTCTGCTGCACACCCCTTGATGACTTTTGTATTTTCCTTTATCCCCTCAAAACTCCTGTGACCCACAGCTTACTTCCCTGGTTTCCCAGACTGCTCGCTTCTTGTTTTACTCCTTCTGTTCCAGTCCTCAGATCACTGGTCACTGTGCTCTTAGGCATGGTGTCATGTAGATGGTCTTCCTCACCCCTCCTCCGGGAGTCGTTCCTTGAAGCTCAGAGACATCATTCTCTTTTCTTTGATTTATAATTGTCTTAAGTATACCATTATTGCATTACTTCTCCCATGCACTAGTCTTTCAGTTGCGCTGGCTCAGCAGTTCATTAGTTGAAATTAGTTCATTCTGTTACAGACTATAGATATTTTAAGGCCTAGGATTTATGCTTGCTCAGCAACTGCATTAGTCTAGCTGTATTAAGGTTAAGATGGTTTTGCAGAGTTTAGCAAAAATTGTACCAGGAAGCAGCCACCCCTCCCCTTCTTTTTTGTTAAGATGGTTAGTGACATAGTAGGGCTTGGTTTTGCTTAACAGACCTTTCTTTTCCAACAGCATGTTATGCTGGGGTCTTTTGGCCTGTGTTGGGTGAGGGCTTCTGTTCTCTCCTTTGCCAAGTTGAATTTCCTCTTACACACAGTTGCGTGTAGCTGTGATTCCACATCCTATTTGGATGACTGTTTCTCTTATGTGCATAAAGTAACTGCAAGTGCAAAAACTTGAACTGACCTGAAGTTGGGCTTAAAAAACCCCAAATTTCCTTTGTTACGGTGAGTGTCTCAATCACTAGGACACAGATTTTTGTTCTTTTTAGTTGTGATCATTTTTGCTTCCACAAATACTGCATTTTTTTGTTGACATTTGCTGCAACTTCAGCTGAAGTTATGGTAAATGTCCACATCCAGATTTTTTTTTTCTGGAACTGAAATTAAATTATATTGGATTTCCCACACGAGTTATCAACATGCTATTATATAATAAGGTAAGACTGTCTTCCATTTTTTTTCAGGGAATATCTAGTGGCACAACTATTAGAACTATATTCACATTCAGGCTCTAGATCTTATATCAGCAGGCATGTCTCTTTTGTGATCTTAGAGACCTCTGAACTCCAGAATGGAACGTACATGTCTTTGTATTTAATATTTCAGGGTGCTGATTCTAGGGAGCTCCCCCCTGAGCTGGCAGTTTCTGCGCTGAATAGGCTGAGCCTGTCACCCGGCGTTTCCAGATTCTCCTTGGGGCTAGGTGCCTCTGCTGTTTTCATTGCAACACTTAATTTGTAGGAGCTTAGTCCTTTATTAGGTTGCAAAATCAATTAATAACTTTCCAGTTACACCCTCCGTTGTAAGTATAGTTCAAAATAAGCAACATGTTTTCCTTTAATTTGCACTTACTATGTCTTGAGCCACAATAAAAATAATTCCTTTTGAAGTGTGTGCTTCCATTCCTTTCAATTTATTCCTACGAGGAGTCTTCTCAGTCATTGTTTACCTTGTAATTCTCTGTTTCCAATGCCGAATCACTCCTATGATTTGTTCTTTCTTCTGAATTTTGATTCCTGCTCTTGGTACGAGGGTAGCCAGAAGTGGAACACAACATTTCGGTGCATTTGCTGTTTACTGTATTGCGGTATGGGGTTTCATACTCCTCAAAATCTGGGTTTTAGCATGTCTTGCAAACTTTTATTTTCATTCAGTGATAGCTTGCTTTCTACGTTTCTGCTTACAAATTTATTTTTTTCTCACACCATTGAATGCTTTTGTTCTGTTTACTGTTAGTTTTTTTCTTTTTCTCTTTTAATAGCTTGAATTTTTTTTTAGCTTTTGTTTTATCAAATGAATATTATTTCAGAGATTGCAGCTAATAGAGCAGGTGCAGCATTTTTTACTGTACTTCAGATGCTACAGTAATTTAAATGTTTGGATGATCTGGAGGAAAGGCTAACAGCAAAATCATTGTTTATATTGACACAATTTGTTTTTTGAGAGATTTCCTCTCTCTTGAGGCTGTACCCACAGTATTACAGTAAATTTTATGTACAAGAAAAAATTTAGCACTGTATCATTTTCTAGAAGAGCTTTTTTGTTCTGCAGCAGTTACTGCTCACTGGCCCAGGATGGCTGGGGTCTGCAGGCGCTCCCAAATCGCTGGGCTCGCATGTCTCCTTAGTTACTGTAGAACAGAGAAATGTGTAACTACTCTTTGTAGTGTAAGGTAACGCCAGAGAAAAAGCTATTTGCACTATGCCTATCTGAATTAATTAAACACTTTGGTGGAAGGAAGAAGTCAGGATGAATGTCCTGTCATATGTCATGTAATTTCTCTGCAGTCCTGTGAAAAGTATAGTCTTTTGGGTGAAGTTCCCTTCAAAGCTGTCATCTTTGTATGATTGCGTATAGAATGTGAAGACAGTAATAAATGATCCTGCATGTTCATTTTGTTTAATAGACTTGCCATGTGCAGGAAGTGTTCCTGAATTATTATTTTCTGAAATATTTTGAGTTCTGAATTAGCAAAGTGTTAGGAAGAGTGCTATGGTTTTCTTTTTAATGTGAAAGCAAATACAACCTGTTAATTTGATTTGATTTTTAATTATTTGCTTAAGTCTCAAATATTTTAGAGGTCTTACAAATTGTCAGGCAGCTTCTGATATTTTATGACATGTCATAGTATTTAGAAGAATTTCCTCTGTTTTCTGTCTTGATCTTGTGCAGAAAGTTTGTCTCTTTGTACCTGCTTTGATTTCTTTTATCTTGATTTCTGCCCCCCCCCGAAATTGTTCAAGCTCCACCTCTCCTGGATTTCTGTGTCCTATCAGCTTAAGCATGCTTTCAGAATGCTCATTTTTGGAAGCTGTTTTGGAAACTTCTTTCCTTTTGCAGTGTTTTTATTGTGTAGTAATCTCATCACGCAGGCTCCTCATCAGGATCATCACACATAGTGCCACATCGGGATACTGCTTAAATGTGTGTTTCAGTCCATTGCTGTTCCAGAGGGATGTGTGTGACCCTTAGCGTGGGTTTGAATACTCGATAGGTTCCCTCCCTTTGTTCCCAATGCTTTTCTTGCAAAACATGCACACAAGCACATCTTCAAAGTCTAAGGGAGTTCCACCCGTGCCTGCATCCCTGATCTAAATTCCTTTTCCAGGCCACTTTCTAATCAATGTTTTATAGCATAATTCCTTTGTATTGTCCAGTGCCTCCAGGTGACAATTTTATAATTATTTCACACAATGTGCATATTTTCAGGTTTTCTGTTAGCCTCTCTTCAGGATTTCCTGCCTTGGCTAGCTTCGCATCCCACTCCAGAGCCTGACACCTACAAAGTTATTTGGGGTGTGGATCCTCTTGTCTTAGGGTATGAAGTTAGTTTTGTAATTGCTGCCTTGCCTGGCTGTGGAGTGATAGGACTTGTCTGGAAACCATTTCTGACAGTGTGCTGGGTGAAGTGCCGGGGAGGCAGCACGCAGCTCAGCTCCTGAGGCTCCACTGCTGTGACAGTGCCCATCAGCAACCTCCAGTGCTGCGTGCTCTGGTGCCTGTTCATTGTGAACAGCCACTGAAACTTCTTCCCTTCATGATTTCCATCCCTTTCCAGCAGGATTTCAGCTATCCTTCTTAGGACCTATTGCTGTTTTGCAGATTTGTAAATTTTTAGTAATGTGGATAGATTTCCTGCTTTTTGTGTGCATAAAAGGATGTAATAACAATGTTGGTTTGATTAAACTGCATGCAGAGGCATACATTTAAAATGTTTTTCTCCCCTGCACAACATGGTAGTGAGTTGCTGATGTTGTAGGGTAATTCAGAAAGAGGATGCTGTCACAAGTATCACTTTAGAGAGGAAGTGTCCCATACACACCAGGCAGTGCTAACAAGGTACATGCTGCCTCATATACTAGGTGTGAGGCAGCATGCAAGTGATGCTAGTAAGTATCTGAGTTAATTCACATCTGTATAAAGTATTTATAAAACTAAACTAAATTTGCAAAAAGAGTAGTATGCTTTCCCCAGCATGTAATGCAATGATACCAAACCCAACATAATATTTCTTGTTTGAAATGTATTTATATTTGTACTTATATTTGTATTTTAATTTGGAAAAACTTGGGAGCAGAGTAACCTTTGCTGTAAGAGAAGTTAAGCTGGAAGCATTTGTTTCAACAGTTGTCCCCAACCCTGCTTTCCTCCTGTCTCCACTTGTGTTTGTCCTTCAGTGTGCCTGGCCTGCTTGGCACCGTGACAGGCCCTGTCAGTGATAGGTTTTCTATCTGGGACTCATCTTGAACCCTCCTTCTAGGAGGCTGTAGTTTCTACATCATCTTCTTCTGTGATGCTGTTTGCTGTGGGGTAAATAATCTGCCTCGTGTTTTAGAGGAAATGGAAGCTTGTTTTAGGAACAGATGAGTTAGGGAACAGTGTCTCATAAGTATCAGCATTGCTCAGGGGTCCTGCATCAGTCTCTATTTGATGACTTGCATAGGCAAGACTGTTTATGCCTGTGTGATTTTTGATTTAAATAGGCGAGACAGTAGAAGAGTGAAAAAGAAGCACAGGGAAGGCAAATGACCTGGCTAAAGCCTCACAGCCAGAATTAGTGTTTGGTCTTTTATTCCACATCCGCTGCTCTTTTCCTTGGACCACTCTTTCGATTCCTGATGCAGTCACTGAATAGGCTTAATCTCCAAATTAGTAAGTTCTGGGAAAAATTCTAGCTTCCCCTTTTGGCATCTTGCCTGTTCTTCTGCTTTTCCTTCTCCTATCGTTTTGCAACCTTACTTTCCATCTCTCTAGCTAAATCTAGATCCTGCTGGAATCTGTTACAGTATTCTGAAATTTGCCAAATGAAAACTTGACCCCGGAGTGTGCAGAACTCATTCTGTTCATGTTGACTGGAATTTCTTCACGCTTTTGTTAACTGATTCCTTGCTCTCATTAGCTGGTAGATTGCAGGATTTGGTTTAGATGTGATTTTAAACCATTAAAGGACAGGGCAAAGATGCAGTTGCTGTCTCTAATACAGTGTTTCGGTGCCATCCAAGGTTGTGAGCTCATGGGATTTCGGCCCTTCTGCACTTTTGCTCATTGCCAAATGCTACTATGACTTCTGCCTGGTAGCTCTGGCTCTCTGGCTGCAGGCTTGCTCTGACCAGACCCACGCCATTAGGTAGAAAACTGTTTATCTTTCCAATTTTTCCCTTTCTCCACAGGCAACACCTGAAAGGAGTACCAGTGTAGGGTTGTCAGACTGCGGATTAACGTGCCGTTATGGAGGTAGAAGAGGACGGTGGCATATATGCAGCTGCTGTGACAGGGCGGGGAACCTGCCTGCTTCCCAGCCAAAGTGGTACAGGGGCCTTGGAGAGGAGCTGGGGCTACAGGGATGTCATAGCTCAGCGCTCTCTTCTGCTGCAGGGAGACTTCTTGCAGGAACTGTTATGTCCAAATATCCTGGCAGCGTTCTCTCAGTTTTGGAAAAGATCATTAAATTAGGCCCAGAGCTCTCCATATTGGTTAGCTCCACCACTATCACCAGAAAGCCACAAAAAAGACAAGCAAAACTGGTTCCTTTGTGAAAAACTACGGGCAGGGCGTGGATCCAGTTCATCCCGTGCTCTAGCTTTCTGCAAGCCTTACACTGGCACTGACTCTGCTAAGGATCCTTATGCAATGTTCACCGGAACAGAGAGGGTGAAAGATATGAAGGAAGTTGTCTTCTGTAATTGAAATTACTTGATAATTTTTAATTGCTTGCTTTCTAAAGTCGCCAGGTGCTGGGAGGCATTAGTTTTATTCTGTGTCTGGAGTATGTAGGCTAAAAATAAATTATTTCTTCTGGGGAGGTGTTCTTTTTAGGTTTAACACAGCAAAAGGTAGTGCGTTGAAGAAACTTCCCCGTTGTGTGTAATAGAATATTTTCCAATTGTGATAGCAGCCATTAGGTTTTTCAGAATTGTTGGGCTACATAATAAGTTTTAATGTTAAATATTCATTTTAATATAAAGTAACTGAAGAGTATGTATTGAAATATAAATTAAATACTATAAATGTAAAGATTCTAAACAATTACTTTTGAGGTGTTAGAATAAGACAAAATTATTTACTTTTTACTTGAGAGCTATGATTGATACAATTTTTCTTTTATTACTTTATATGTTAACTTTTGGCAGTATCTATTTGGCTTTGTTTAGCTGTCAAAGAATCAAAAATGGAATTGCATGGTAGTGCTGTATATCATGTTATATTTGGCTATTAGACAAATATAAAGAGAATGATTTAGAAATGTATGGGAATATGGATTTTTATTTTTAACGCAAACTTGCTAAAAACTTGCTAAAAACAACTTGCTAAAAACTTGCTAAAAACTTACTAAAAGAGTAATTTATGATACATTACTATCACAAAGCTATTAGATTAATTACTTTGCAAGTAGTCATCATGTAATGAGATGTACTTGACTTTCTTCAAAACGAGCAACGGTGGGAAGATGTTTGTACCATTGCTACTTCAGTCACATGTGGGGTAACTTCCCTCCAAGGCATTCAGCTCCTGCTGAGGTCTCTGCCGTCAGGACTGGACTGTTTCTAGATCCAACTTGTTTAAAGTTAGCTTGGGTATTTCTGCTG
>NW_010518456.1:44136-65141 GCF_000687285.1 Phaethon lepturus
GATCTTGTCTCAAATATAGGGGAGGATATGATCCAGAGTGAATGTTCATTCTGGATAGAAGTGCTGAGAGAGGACTATATAGCAGAGAAAACCACTATTTTAAAGTTAGCATTCCCAAAGAGAAAGAAGTAAAACTATTCACACCCAAGGGAGTGGACTTGCTACATGATACCTGGCTTAGAGGTCTGAGTCCCTTCTGTGTCGTGCTGAGTAGGGTTGGAGGAAGACTTAGCTTTTTATCACATTATAATTCCTTGTTGCTTTACTCTTTTAAATGAAGGGCGGCCAATGAGCTCCGGTATTTCTGAACAGGAGTATGACTGTACTATACAATCTTATTTTCCTGGATATTGTGAATAAATAAATAAACAGTAAAGCTCATTTGCTGATGGCCTAACTGGAGAAGTCAGTAGCTAAGCTTGTTACATCTCTGTACCTAAACTAGATATGCATAAAGGGAGAGAACATGTGGCTCATAAATATTCTCTTTTGGTGAGCAAATTCAGTTGCAGTGAAATACAACCATAAAGGGTTAGCTTAATATTTTGTTGTATTTTTTCTGTAGCTGACTAATTGTATGTGTTATCTTACTCCACTTCAAGATGAGAAGAGAAAATTTGCAGTGTCACACAGTTTGCAGATGTTAGGATATGGTTAGAAGAAAATTCTGTCAAAGCGGTTAAAAACCTCCATTGACTTCACAAACATTAAATTAAGGTAATATTTAAAGATAGTCTGCTTTTGGTGCAATTTGTGTAAATTCTAAGGATTTTTTTACCATCACAGTGCCTTAAATCTCTTGTTCTTCAAAAATAATTACTTCAGAGTTCCCTGCCAATTCAAAATTCAGTTCCATTTCATTTAAAGCCATTGTGTTTTACTAAATCAAGTACAGAATGACCTGTATATGAAAAGGTTTGTTAGGCAAAGAAAATAGTTAATTATTCAACCACTATTTCTTTCAACTGCAGTTCAAGCTTAATTGTTCTAATTCAGACAGAGTGATGAATTTGAGGTAGTAAAATGGAGACCTGGAGTACCTGATGATGCTTTATTTCAGATATTGAGAGTTTAAATTATTAAAGGCTGCTCTCTAAGTGTTTGACAAAGCTAAATAGAAGCTTTTTGGGAGAATGTGTTTGAGAGAAGAACAAAAACGTTCTGCAGGAGCAAAACAGGACAGCCATGCATTCAACATGTTTATAAATAGGATCTCACAGGAACCTTCAGGACCAACTGCCTTCTAACACCTAATTCTTCCCTCTCTCATGATGCAGAGCTTCCTGATGGAAATGCAATGAGCAAACATGATCAAGAGGCATTCAGCCAAAGATTTGTTCTCTTCTTCATCAGTTCCTTACCACTGTTAGGCTACGCTGTTACCAGATCTTATATTCTCAATCCCATTCGTATCTTCGCTAGTTCGATTCTTTCCTGAGGGTACTGGCTGCCTCCTGCTTCAACTTCTGTCTCCTTCCTTTTTTCTTTCTCTAGCTTCCCCTTTCTCCAGTCCTTCTCCCCAAAACTCTGACAAAGTGAAATACAGGTTTCTTCCTCTCCTCAAATTTTCTCTCCCTAATCTACCAGGTTTTTCTCCTCATGGCACAGATCCAGTTTTTGTTTGCTATGCTCCTTTTAACTCTTCTATTTTCTTACTGACAGTATTGGTATCTGTGTCAGGCCTGCCCTTGTCTTTTACTTTCCTCCTTGTCTTTTACTTTCCTCCTTGTCTTTTACTTTCCTCCTTGTCTTTTACTCTCCACTGACACTTTCACTGAACATCTTACTCTGAAATATATCTTAATACACTTAGCCTCTTCCCACTTCAAGGAGGGGAAAAAACAAAAAGAAAAAGCTCTTGACCTGCTAGCCAGTCTTTCTCCTTTTACCTCTAAGCTCACTCTATTCTTGTTATGCAGTTATTTTTCAACCTCTTGAATCCAGTTTTTGTTTATCACTGCTTTCCACAAAGTCCCAAATGACCTTCTGTTGAAGAAAGCCCAAAACCAGGACTCCATCCTCATTACTGACTCAGTGTTTACGTAAATGTCTCTGCTGATCTGTGCGTAGCTCTTCCATTTTATAGTTTGCTTATAAAGCCTTTAGGATAGGACATTCTTTTTTTTCTGTGTTTGTAAAGTATTCATCTCAATTAGTGAGTTGTTTTATGAGTAGGACTGTGAACTACTGTGAAAGTACACATAAGTAATATGCTTTTGATCAAAGGTTCTGTTCCCCCACCCTCTCCCTGGATATTTGACCAGATCAAATTGTGTAGGTTATCAGTGGGATTGAGAATAAGTAGCATTTTAAAATGGCACAGCTAGTTATCTGCAAACATTGTCTCAGAAATTTACATTGCGCTACAAATTTAGAGCAGAATTCTGCTAATCTCTCATGTGAACTGACCTACTTAAGTCAGTGGACTACTAATATTTGCCACACAATAAGGATTTGGCTCATAATCTTGGCGAAAGCATTTGCATGCACACGGGGAATATTGCCTGGCATTTTTGCTAAAGGCTTCCTCCTTGTTCCATTCCTCCCCATGAGATTTTTTTTAACTTAAACATTAGAGGAGCAAGGTAAGCACGATCTGGCCCAGATGTGATGCCTAAGGAAGTTGTCTATGAATCTCTCTAATTCAAGTGGTGAGAGAAAAAAATCATCTCTGGATGGGAGTTATTATTTTGACTTAATGAAAAAAGTCTACTTGGCTCCTAGAAAAAATGAAAACACTCTTTAACTGCTAAAGTTACACTGAACAAATAAGGGGAGGAGGCGCAAAATGGTAGACTGTAGAAATCATGAAGTTTCAACTGGTTGAGGACAAATAAGGGGCAGTGATTGCTGAGCTGATGTGGAAGGGCAGGAATGTTCTCTCAGGCGCTATAGAAATTGCAGACACCCTGGTCACAGAAATTTAGAGGTATGTACAAAGAAAATTATTTGCAGTGTTTTTTCAGAGACTGTCAGTGTGCCTTTTTTGAGACTTTACAAATAATTCACATAATTTATTATCTATTCAATAATGAATTTTCTATGTAATTCTTTTTCTTGGAACAGAAAGAACACATGTTCATTTTTCATATGTTTGTAGATGTAAATTATTCTGATGCATTTTTGCTCAGTTGTGCTGCTTGATTTTTGGGATCAGATGCCCTGCAAGGTGATATTTCTTCCAGTTTCAGCAGGCATCATAGCAATGGGAGGAAGCTGCTCGGTGTTACCTCCACAGAGGAATCCACACTCTCTAACGCCGCGTATCTGACTTGGGTGCATGACTGAGAAACTTAGGTATCCAATATACAAACTGGAGAAAGAGAGGTTTCTGATTCAGATGCTTGGAATTGCCCTCCAAAAGCTACACTGAGTATATATGGAGCTTAGGTTTCCAACAGAAGCATCTAGGTTATTTAGTGATTTATTCATAAGACCAGACAGTTTGACTGTCTCCTGCACAGACGCTGAAGGGAAGTGCCTTCCTGACCCAGATTCGTCTAACCATGGTGTTAAACTTGCTGTTTGTTGTACTCATCATCACTGGCTTCAGCAGTGTCAGGATTTGATGTGCCACCGTGTATTGCTCACAAACTCTTTTAGGGAGTCTTTGCAAGAACAAATCCAAGGTGATAAAATAATGCAGTGGGAAGGGGCAAAATAAACCAGCTCCATCATATACATTAGGGTAATTTAATACAAAATAAATATTAGCATTTGCAAGGCCTCTTTCTTACTTCAATCAAATTCTAGGTATATTCATTATGTTTGCAGGTTCCCACAGTTACTTTCTGAACTGTAGCTAGTATTGTCATCCAGTGTTTATGCTGTACTTGCTTCCAATAAACAGTTAGAAAATTCAGAATACTAGACTTCAGGGTGGTCCACCCAAAGCTGCTGGCAGGACTGGATCCTTGTTTTGGGATACCACCTTGTTCGTAAGGCTTCAGCTATGGAGCAGTCCATGTGTGTCCATGAGGAACATGAGGCAGCAGGTCCTAGTTTGTTTGGTGTTGCTGCTGGCATGCTTACCCTCCAAACTGAAAAAGAGAATTGGTTTTGTGCACAGCCTTGAAAAGTGGATGGTAGCAGTGTGTAAGCAGACTGGATATCCTGAAGTTGAAAGGATTTGGTATGTGAACAAGCGTGGGCAAAGGCAGCAACTGACTGAAGAGGATAGGGCAGGCACTGGGGAGCTGCCGGTACCACCACAGAATTAGCTGATGCTCTCAATGCAGAAGTAACATTTCTAGTGTTGTCACCTACGAGAGCTGCATATAAATGTCTTCTATACAGGTTCAAGTATTGAAATAACTTCTTTTACTTTCCCACCTTCTCAAATCTGAAGAATTGATAACATTTACTTGGCAGGTTGAAGATGGTTCTGTTTTATTTTGCTTGATCAGTGAGAACGGGAAGAAGGTCATTCCACTGCTATTCTTCTTTCTCCCCAGCCTTCATCCTGAAATTAGATGTTTATCCCTGGGCAGGATTTTACAGAGTTTCCTACTTTTTCCAAAGTCACATACCCCTTTTATAGTAATAGCAAGGCACTTCAAGAACCATATGTCCTAGCTTCATTAAAAAGAAACAGAACTAAAATAAAAGAGAACATGCAAGATTTATGCAAGATTACACAAAAAAGCTGTAGTAATGCTGACAACTGAATTGTATTTTTTGTTTTCGGTTCCAGGGCCTAAACCACAGGATTGTCCTTTTCTAAATTGGTTTTGTGATTATGTACTCCCTTTTCTTGCTGTAAATGGTGGCTTTGGTACACAGCCGTTTGTCTTCTGTTGAAATTTCTATACTTCAGTGGTGCTTATATATTTTCTGAATACGTGCCTTCTGCAGCAAACAGTTGATGGTTTCATGAACAGATACTGAAAGTTTAAGGAAACTGCTTGTCTGTTCAGTTGGAAGGATTTGTTTCAATATAAGCCATTAAAACTGCACTTGCTTTAAACACTTGGACTAAAGAGCAAGCTTTATTTTATAATGCAAATGCATAATTTCCCTCTTCTACTTGTTTTCCTATTTCTGAGTATACAGATTTCAACATTGCTTTTTCAAGGTGATGGGATAATGCAGTGAATGAAAGTAGCAGGTCTAAGAAAACCCCATAACCTGCAAACATTCCCTTTGTCCACCTTTCCTTTCCTGTACAGAGAAGCCCCAGAGATTGTTTTCTGTCCCTCATTTTTTTCATACTTTGCAATTTCTCTTTTATCCGCAAAACCTTCAGAAAAGAAAAGCTAAATAACAGTTATTTTATCTCACTTTTTCTGAATAGTTGCCTTGCCGCTAATGATTCCATTTGCATAGGCAGGTATTTGGCAATTTCAGTAATACTTACGCAGGCTGACATTGAACGACTGTTGCTTTGCTGCATATGACAGTACCAACTAGCACAAAATCGTGGTTGCGCACTAGTGTGCGGTACCTGTCAATGCAAACCCATTTAAGCAGCTTGAAGTTCTTTTTTTCTCCCCCATCCCCTCCCTTCATTTTTTTCATTGCCCATCTTGCCAACAGAAGAGCTAAAATAATTACCTGCAGTCTCATTTTTCACTTTACTACACGCAGACCTTGTGCGGTTGGGCAGCGAGCGCCGGCTGGGAGGGGCCGGCTCTGATGCAGCGCAGGCATCTGACGGCAGGAGCAGCGGCCGCAGCCGGAGCCCTTCGCCGGGCGCCTTTGCTGCAGCACGCCGCTTGCCGCTTCGCAGCGTCCGGCCAGACCCCCAGCAGCAGGCACTTGGAGGAGACTCTGCGTGGGCACTTGTTTAAGGAGCACCCGACTAGACAACTGGGTTATTCTTTAACTGCGGGAGAAGTGCCTGTATTCCCTTCACGCAAGCTCCCTACTGGCTTTCTGCATTCATAATTTATCGGAGCCGTTTCTCCCTCCGTCTTCACCCCCATTACTTCTTTTTCTTTCTTTTTTTTTTTCCTTTCATTTTTTTCGGATCGTTATTCCCCCTCACCTCCCCGTCCCCAAATCTGTGCCGCATCACTAGCCCTCATTATGCTGTGCTCAGTAGCCCGGTGTGTTCTCCGCCTCTGCTAGGCAGTGGCAGCATGGATGGTGCTCTTGTGACGACCTCTGCTGATGCTATCAGTCCACTGCGGATAGGCATGCTGAGTAATCCTGCTGTAAATGGGCGAGGACACGGACACACGAAAAATTAACCACAGCTTTCTTCGAGACCACAACTATGTGACTGAAGGTAACATAAATACTGTCATTATTCTCTTACTGCATTGCATATTCTATGCCAGGAATGCACTGTCATGTTTGGAGACGTAGGCTGTTGCTTTTTTTTTTGCCTTTTTTTTTTTTTTTTTTTTAACGGTGAGACTTCCAAGGCGTTTTTTTGTGTGATGTAGCAACAGAATCCGTTTGAATTTGCTAAATCCCAAAGGCATTCTGTCATACTATGGCAGTATATGAAACTATATGGGCTGAAGGTTTTGCATTGTGCTGAGTTTCTGCTAGTGAGGTGTGCAGCACCTGGCATTGAATGCACAGTAGCTGCAATGTGGCAGGTTGGAAGCAGTTGATTACTTAAAAAAAGATGAAAGATTCGAGACTACTGAAGTAAGAGAAATAATCTGTAAAGTTAACTGTTTGCTGGTGTAATAAAGGTTATGTGTCTCGTTTTGGTAATTATAGCCTGAGCATCACAGACATTGCTGAGTTGATTGTTCCCTAGAGAACTGTACACATTTAGAAAGGATGTATGTAAGCGTAATCTTTTGAAATACTGCTGCCTTCTTGCCGTCCGCTGTGTGTGTGCAGGGCACATAAGAAAAGGTACCTTCGCTTTAAATCATTCAATGGCTGGTAGCTTATTACATAAAAAGGAATTTTCCTGCAGGTGACACACATGAAATGCTGAGAGAATGTACCTTGTGACCAGTGAAATGATTGGGTCAGGTACTGATCCGTATTTCCTTGCCAGAAAGTTGGTTTAAGAGCAGGCCATTTTAAGACTGATTGATTATTGGACAGGAGAAATGTATTTGTAGGTGCTTGACTTTGCAAATATATCTGTGCGTGCAGAGTTTTAACATCACTTTCCAGCAGCAGAAGCAGTACTTCAGTGTAGGCTTATATAATATGAACATACTTAACATCAGGGTCAACCAATACTACTTGAGACTCAGTCTCCAGATTCTGTCGTCATTTGATCAATGCTCAGTCACTTCATACTCCCATGCTGCATCCTGAAATGTGATCAGCTGATGCCCTCCTGATTATTGATGATTTGCATTTTTTTAGAATGTAGAAAACAGCAGGACAATTTCACCATACTGGGAACGCAAAGCAGACTTTTCAGAAGAAAAATGAAAAATGCTGTGTACTCTAACTGTTACCACTGGCTGGTGTAATTGTTTGCTAATCTTGCCTCTAGGACATTCTTTGCATTCTGGTTCACATTTCAGTGCATTTTTTAATTTGTTTTGAATTTTTGGTTAATGCTTTTTGTCTGAATGATGATTTAAGTTTTGAGATGTAGTAACCTGTAATAACGTTTGAAGAAACTTTGTCTTAAATTTATAAATTCATGCCCTAGATTCTGCAAAATGCACAGTATAATTACTGCAGTGCACTTCTTACATGTTGAGATTCAGATGCATATTTAACAGGCATGTGCAGCTATGTTAAAATTTGGAGTTTCAAGCCTGTCAGTTTTGTAATCTGAGGAAAATAATCCTTTGCGGGTTTTGCAAATTGTTATTCTCCTCTTTTATATGTTATGGGTATTTTAAAAATTACATGGAGATTTTTAGTATTTTCAGTGACACTGCTGATGCAGTGTTAGATTTTCTCACATTTTATCTTCACTTCATATTTGGATCAGAAGGACTGGATGCTCTTCCATGATAGCACATGATGTGGCTTGTCTGAAATGGGTCAGAATATGCCTTGAATATCAATGTCAGCCAATATTTTCCCTGTGGCCAGAAGTCATGAAACATGTTGGCATCTGATTTTGAGGTAGATGAAGTATGGGAAACCTTCAGTAGCAAAGTGTTAGCTCTTCAGCTCTGACTAGTGTAATATTTCTTGGGAATGCTCAGTTGGTCAACTGTAATAAAATTCTTCACATCTGTTATATCTGATATGGCCACACCTTTTAAAAGATCATGAAAATCGTGAGGGAATGAATTTATCTGAGAATTTTTTCCGGGTACACTTTCAGCTCAGAGAGGACCATCACAAACTTTACTTTCTCATTGATGTACTCTGTTTAAAATGCATAATGGACGCATAAGTTAAACTGGTGTTTAAAATGTGCTTCGTTGTTTTGTTTGTTTTTTTAATTTATTTTAAAGATTTGGCTCCAAGAAACAACCTTTAACACTTCTCATCTGTAAAGGCCTAAAGTCCTTTCTCAGTCCTTGGATTTGGTCCTATGATATGTTAGTGCTGCGTGCATGATAGTAATGTACATATAGAAATGGAGTTGCGGGTGGTAATGCGTTACTTTGTTATATTGGAAAATAATTTCATCGGTGCCAAACCCAAGCCTTTCTTTTGGGGTCTTTGTCTTTTGTAATCCACTATTTAAAACAAAGAAATACTTTATATTGTGTCCAGTGTGTTAGAGAAGTTACTGATTCATTGTTGTCTGTGAATAACTACAATTTTATGTTCTGTTTTCAGAGTTTTAAAATCTTGGTAAGGTGTGTCCTCTGTCCTTGCTGCTCCTTGCAGCAGACTAAATCAATTTACAAAAGGAGGTATTTCTGACCTTTATATGCACTTTCTTCCTCTCTATTCCCTGAGGGAAGTAAAGCCAACAATAATCAAGAAGATGTGGGTTAACTATAGTAGTATTGCATTAGTTCTCTTCCTCCTTTACTTCTTCAGTGATTAAAAAAAAAAAAAGTGACATATGAATTCACAGGGTATAGGAAAACTGTGAGCCAAATCTGATTTGTTCTGCTTTTGCCAGTGGACCAGGCGTGTTCCTAATGAAACTGCTTGTTTGAGCAAAGTCTTATTTAATCTCTGTGATGAGTCATTATTTTGTAACATTGGAGTTTTCTATATCAAACATGACTTTATCTTGACTATGGAAAATTGAATTGGTTTTTAAACTCAAAAATTCCTTGATTTGATGGTTGGTGTTTTACTGTTGATGTTCTGCTCTTTCTGGTAATAGGTGTAATAGATGCACGTATGACAACAGTGACTACCTGGACTTGTTTCTCCTGTTACATACACATATCTGCAATAAAACCAATGGAGTTAAAACAAGCAGGACTTGAATAATTTTGTAAATAAATAAATAAAATTGTAAATCTTAAAAGTATGTTACAGTTGCACAATGGAAAAAGGCAATTCAGTTCCAGCAACAATATACAGTAAGTTTTTCAAGGATCATTTTTAAAAGTGTTTTTTGAAGGAAACTGCTTTAATCGGAGTTGTTTGTATGGGGAAAACAGAAAAAATCTGATGAGACTTGTAACGAAAGAGAGGAGAAAGACCTGAGGCCTAGAAAATGTGACCTGTGAGGAAAGATTGAACTTTTCTATGTGAAGGTGGTGAAAAAGTGGGATATTTTGCCTAGGGAGCTTGTATAGTTTCTGTCACTGACATTTTTAAAAGCAGGTAACATAGATGTCTGTAAGAAATGACATGGGGATAGCTGAGCCTCCTGTGGGGCAGAAGGATGGACTAGGTGACCTCTGAAATCTGTTCAGGCTTGTGGTTCATTGCTGAGCTGTGTTTTATCTTTATTGCCTTTTGCACCCCAGCTGTGGGAACCAGCTGCCCAGGAGGCGTTGGGTCAGTAAAATGCATTATTTCTACAACACTTTTAGAAGAACTGAGAAGAGAAGAGAGGCATGGTGTGACATGGGAAAGAAGATGGTCTGGGTGGGAGAAACATGAGCCTTCATCACTTACAGGCAAAATCTGTTAGGGGACATGGCGAGAAAATTGTGGGCAGTGAGTTGGGGAAAGGATAAAGGAGGGAGAAGGCTTATCTGCTTTTGGGGGCAGAGAATGTTCTTCAGTCCGAGAGTTCCCTTGACGTTACCTGTGCTTAAGATTAATGGTAAAACTGACAGGACTGCTGATGTGCTTTGCTGTCTCAGGACCTTGGGATCAGCCACACAGGATCTGATTCAGAACAGTGAATTGCGTGGTACGGTTGCTATATGCCTGGCAGGGGCAAAAAGATGCGGGAAACAACTTTTTTGTTGTTTCTGCTGCTCCTTTGATCAGCGGCACCGTTAAGCTAGTTACTCTGTATTTTACAGATTTAATGATTGACGGAGAAATAATGAACAAAATTCACTATTCTTACCAAACTGTGTTAAAGGATGTGATTCACCTCCATGACCCGAAATTTATGCAGAGAAATGCTTCTCTGTTGGTGAAGGCATTCTGCAAATTGTATGTAGGCAAGTCTAGCCTATTGATTCATCCTGCCTTTTTATGGATTATCCCTGTTTTGGGAAGAAATAGAAAGTTGCTTATACTCTCAGTTTCTAGAGAGAGACAGGTTCCTCCCTTGGTCTAGGCCCGCAAATTCAAGTGAAACCAGTGAAGTTGCACAAGTGCAGTGGGGCAGAAGCTGACCTTCACTATCTAGTCATTTATATGGCCGCATGGTGCAGATTGGTTCCATATGGCTTAACTTCTATTAAAAAGTTAATCATGTTAATGGTGTATTAACCTCCTCAAATGTGATATTTGAAGAATAATGAGAATTACTAGTGTAGTGTAAAACGTATTGAATCATAACCATGTGAAACATTTGTTATAGAGGCTGAAAAAAGACGTTTTTTCCCTTAATTATTTTAAAGGAAAATCCTCTGCAGGTAATGAAAACAGATGTGGGTGGCTTTTTCCCCCTTAACTAAGGAAATTAGTATCTCTGTTTTTCATTAATCAAAATTAAGAAATGATCCATTTTTATCTGCCAAGAAGAAATTTATTTATGAACTTGTCTTTCATAAACATCTCGGATATAATTTGCGTAAGAGCTGACTACCTGAGACTGTTGGATGAATATAGTGAACGGATACTGCTCTGCTGGCTCAGGCTCACCATCAGGCTAATCTGTTCACTTATTTCTGAGATTGGCTGGTAACAAGCTTATTAAGAAAATTGCAAGAGGTAACTCTTCCTCTCTTAACCTCCAGCAATTCAGGATTTATGTTGTGAATATTGATGACTTTTATGTTTTTACAAAACTCATTTAGAAACAGTTTTAGAATGACCCTAGAAATTATTGGTCATTCTTAGTCTAGTCACTGTGTTATTTTTTTCCTCAAGTCAAGTATGAACAGAGGTAAACCTTCTTAAAGCATAACTCTGCCCCTTGTTATGTTTAACAAGGATATAGTTATGTCTTTTGGTGCACGGATTTGGTTCTTCTTTCATTCACAATACTATTCAGATGTATGTTGTGGGTAGCCTTGAAGATTTGGATTAATAAGGTTCATTCTATCCAAGTGACGTTGCTGACTTTGTAATCTTTATTCATGCATCTTCGATGGGAGAAGCCATGGATGAGCGGGGCTAGAGCACTGCTGTTGCACTGGCTTGCACTGAAGCCCGAGCCATTTGCTCACCCACTCAGACCTGCGGGCTGGGTGTGTGGTGCAGCGTGCAGGAGAATCAAACATTGGTACTGCTGGAAGCTTGGATCTGCATAGCACAGATGTTTAAGACAACATCCAGTATGGGCAACATGGGGCAGAAATTTGTTCACGCAAGCCTGGAAAAAGCAATATAGATTTAGCCAAAGTGAATTACGCTGTCAGCAATGCTTGTCACTATACGGTACCAGCTACACATTCAAAGTGCTCCATAGATACAATTTTCATACTACATCTGTTAGGCACTCATAATATCATCTATTTTACTTGCCAAATCTGCTTTCCAAAGAAACCATAATCAGGAGTAGGATTGGGACAGCTGCCCTAGACTGGGACGTTGCAGGAATTTGCTGTTCCCAGCATTCCCAGAGAGGAGGGACATGTCAGTGTTAACTTGTTACTGCCTCTTCAAAAGACCTGCCTCTTCAAGGAAGAGGTTAGTTTAACTGGCTGTTAGATCCTCCTAAGAGAGCACTTCAAGCCACTCTGAGCTGCAGGACACGGTTAAAAGAGTTAACTTGGTTTGGATCTCCATTTAATGCCGTGCCTCCACATGACAATTATTCAGCAGCGTCGCCCTGTAAAATGTTACCAAGTGTGACTAAACTGGTTGCGATCTTCCCCATTTGCGAAGGCATAAATCTCTAACGCTGGAGCGCTGGTATTGGTGGGTAGCCTTCAGGGACTGATGGCAACCTTGGCTCTCTTTGCATGCATGTATAATCAACAAATGATCTCCCACTCTGTAACTAAGTAATAACTACATATAGTTGCTGTGTAGTGTTGGAGGTCCCAGAGAAGTGAATAAGATGTATTAACAAAAGAGAAGAACCGTCTAGAATATTGGGAACATGATAAACAAGCCAAGCTTCTTCCATGACAGTGAGTACGTGGAGCTGCAAAAGAACATGGCTGTACCAATCTGAGGCTTTTCTCAGGTGCCAGCAGTGCCTGAGTGGCACAAAAAGACCACTTAGTTTCAGCAATTTAGTCTGTATGCAGTTTATTCATACATATGTTATGATATATACACAGATATGGACTAGAAACGTTATAAATAGAAATTTTAATAGTATATTTAACTATATACTACTGTACTATAAGTAATACATTTAGCTACGTATAAACGTTAAAAATGGAAGTTCAGGAGATCAACAGTACAGAGTATGTGTAAGATAAAATGCAGGCATAAAATGTGATCTGTGCAGGCTCTCTATCTGTGCCAAATTTCTTTCTAATTTAAACTGACAATTCAAGAGTATTGAATAATGTAAAACTGAATAACACCGGGCAGGTAGAGTCAGTGTCATTGCTCACCACAGGAGCAGTTTATTTAGCATATGCATCATTATAGAAAGAAAACTGTACTTTGCAGTGTGTTTTGTTTTCTAGGTAGACCTCAGACATTTCAACAATGTATCATATATATAAATGGTGAGTTTAGAGAATAATAGATGTGGTTCTTACATCCGTTTAAAATGTGAAACACGATGCAATAACACT
The DNA here is from genome assembly GCF_000687285.1 of Phaethon lepturus. Lineage (NCBI taxonomy): Eukaryota > Metazoa > Chordata > Aves > Phaethontiformes > Phaethontidae > Phaethon > Phaethon lepturus. The sequence continues at coordinate 57,264 of NW_010518456.1, forward strand.
ATTTCATAGTAGAAAAAGAACCCAGTATCTTTTATTACAGCCATAAAAAGGTAATCATCATTACTGCTTACATTGTGTTACTACATCATTACTGGTTTCTGGATCTTAGAGACTTTTCTTTCGCAGTTTATTTCATCCACTGTAGAAAGGCTTTGTGTAAAGGAGTATGTGCTAAGAGAAGGCAAGGTATTTGCTGGCTAATATCAGTGTGGTTGTTTTGACCAGGGAAAGGATGGTAGAGTAGGTAATTATCTCAGAAAATTAGAGGAAGTTATTATGGACATCTTTGTTTTTTAAACAAGAAAGGGTTTTAAATGCACTTCTAGCCATATTGAGGGACTTTCTTGATCAACTGTTTCTGTAGTCTAGGTTAATGCTAAACTTGCCTTCACTAATGAATGCGGTCTATATTACTGGTTCCTTGTGAAAGTTCCCCAATTCATTACCAAGAACAAAAAACCCACTTAGCAAAGCAGCCTTATATACGATAAGAGAGTTCCTTTTCTCAGGAATGTTCCCTTGCTGAAAAACTATTGTACCTGTTATTTTTATTGCTTAAATGCAAATGAGGGCAGACTGTATTTTGTCAGTGCAAAGACAAGTACTAAAAATGTACCTTAAGAGACTCAGTTCCTAATAAAATCTCTCAGCACAACGTCATGCAGTTCAGTGACTTTTGTGAATTATTAATATGACAGGGGTTTGGGATCTGTATTGTTAAATATAGCGGTTCTTTTTCATTCATATTTACTGATTCATCTGCTTAAAAAAGAAAAGAAAAAGATGGAAACATCTGTGTGTCATATAATGACATTTGTGCTTGTTTTACTTAGGAACAGAGTACAGAAGAAAGTAAAGGACTGAGGGTTGGTTTATTATTGTCTAGTTCCATTTCAACTCAAGTCTGAATAGAACTTAATTGTCACCTTAATTCTTCCTCTTTGTAGTGCTTTTGTTGTTCATGTGACTCAGACGTTGCAGGTAGTCGATGACTGTGCAAAATAACACCATTTGCGTAAATTCTGGGGTTAATGCTGCCCTGTGACAGCACTGATTGCATTAAAGACAACCATAGCATGCTCTGCCTCTTGGGCCAGTTTCTAGTGAAAAATACAGATCATCAGAGTTCAATTAAAAATAACTGATTGCTTATTGCCTTCTCGTTGTTTTTAATAGATCCATATTATTTCTCTTTAATCTAAGATGTTAAATGAGTATTTAAAATGGAATAAAAATAGTTTTCAAACACTGAGCTGGTCAGCAATTTTCAATAATTTATTTCTAAACTTTTATCCAGTCAATCCACCTCAACTTCCTGTTCTATTAACTTTGAGAGATTTGAACTTATGATAGAACTTGGCACAATGTCTTTAATAAATCATGCCAGGGTTTTCAAATCTATAGCTGTAAATCAGGCTCTGCCTGTCATTATTTCATAAATAATTTCTGATAGAATTTCTTTATTTCTACATTGTAATATGCTAAAAAGAAAAATTCAACTAATAAATTCAGTAATAATAATGAATTAGTAAAATTCAACAAATAGGCACAGTGGACTCGTAAGCGCAGGGCAAAATTGGCTGCCAAGGTAGCACACAAGACTCTTCTCATGCTGCGTGTTAATTTTGACACCCTGCTTGATTTGATATCTTTTATTTCTGCGTGCAGATCTGTGATATGGGAATAACCAGTACAAGATAAAGTCAGATGTGTATTCTGTAGTCCTGTTCTGAATGGAAGATTTAGGTCAAGTATATTCTTTTTAATCAGCAGTGAAGCTCAAAGCAGAATTCACATATGCAGTCTCTTTGAAATAGGTAGTTGTGAATTATTACATGTCTTACAGAAATTCCTGGAACACCTGATGCTTAGAGTCAAGTAATGGTCATACAGATGGTGGTGCTTCTCATTGCTCAGGTGCAGTGTGAACATGATTTTGTGCATCTTGTGTGCACTCGTGCTTTTGTGTATGTTACACTCACAGAAGTCTTGTGGATGACTGTTAGTACCTGTTTTCTGGTGTGTCTGTATTCCTTCCAGTTGCTATGTTTGAAATGTGAATCAGAAGTGTTAGAATGGCTGTGTAGAAGTTTCAGCATTGAGAGATGGGACAGTAAGAGCTTGTATGTAGGGCATATGTATGTCTTCCAAGTCCTGTATAATTCACAGACTATTTTGGTCTATGTACGTTGGTGTTTGCTGATCAGGGAAGTGAGACTTGCTCTGTGACTGGAGCGAAACTTTCCTTATGCCATGATGTGAGATGCAGTGTCCTTGCATTTCTGATTTTCCCCTGTGGTGGTAATGAGTTGCAGTTTTCTGAAAAAAGGATTACTTGGACATGAATTTTGTTTTCCAGGGTTAGGTATGTACTTAATTGATAGATTCAACATTTCTGTGCTTCCACTTGCATTTCAGGAAAATGGTTCATAAAGATTAGAGGCCTTTTGTGACACTATGTAAATGTTACAAAGGTGCTAGATTAAAAACAAATAAGTTGCATCTGTTAGCAGTAATGATATTGCAAATCAACCGATTATATTAAAACTTTTAAGATGTACTAGCTGCAAGAATTTACACTATGCCCATGTGAAGGTTTTTAGTTGCTTAAACTTTGAACTGCCCTGCAGGAATTACTGCAGAATGTCATTAGTACAGAATACAAACAATTATTTATTGTCTTGATCTTTCCCAGTTTTTGGGTTAGGTTGACATACTGAGAATGTTTCTTTTACTTTTTCATACCTTCTCATTAATTTCAAGGTATTTTAAATTTGGATGCGGTTATTGGCAGCAAATAGTCCATTCTCCAGAGGAAGCTGTAGCCTGGGCTGCCCAACCTTCCTTTTCTGCTGCTGTCCCACCGCAGGGGGAGCATTGGCGGAGAGGAGACCAGAGTGAAAGAGGCGCTGGTTAGTCCGCCAATGTAAGAGTCCAGCTTCTTCAGAAAATGTCAGCAAACTTGGCCTATTTTTAAATTTGTCCCATGCTAGCAGAGAGGGAACCACCACACCTGCCTGCTCCTGAGAGCACAGGCTACTGTGAGCAGTGCTGACTTCCGCAGGTGCAAAGTTGGTGTCTGTCTTCAGGGTCCCATTGCTGCTCCTTGCAAACGGTTAAATGTGTACTAGTTCAGTCAGTATTGTAAAGACTTATATGGTAATGATGCTTACTGTAATGCTTCTTCAAAACTGCCTTTTTATAAGCCTTTTTTAATATTTATGCACAATAGAAGGAAAGGGGGAAATATGAGCAAAAGTATATAGGAAAAATATTTGACAGGTATCCTGGAGGTACCTGGGAAACAATAGTAATAGTAATAATAATGTTAAATCTGAAAGCAGAAAGCTTTGATGCTTCTGCACTATAAATAATTACTGACAAAGATGATTGCCAGTGTGGAAAATTGTTTGCAGAGGGATTAATTTCTGATTTTTAAGTGTAAGTATATTTAGACAGAAAGCGATTTTTGTTCCTGAAAGCCAAGAAGTTGGTATAAATTGGAAGAATTAGAGATTTTGGCTCTACAGAGCAAACATCATCCTGTTTATTACAAATGAGACTTCATACATGTAGTTATATTGATGTTAGCATAGGAAGCTGTTCCTTTATTTTAGGTTGTAATGACTGAATCCAGCCGTTATGGCTGGCATATTATTGTTAGCAATTGAATTTATACAGTTCTCTTTCTGCCAAGCTGGATATTTTTTAGTTTCGTTTCCTGAAATGTTGCAAAGATTTCTAAGCTCTTAATGTCCCTCTTGCTATGTCATCTCTGATCCAGAAATCTCCATGCATAAATTTGTGCATATGACCATATATATTCATGGATCTTCATTGTCTAAGACAGTAATGCATGCAGTAACTTCAAACACTTTCAAAAATTTCAGACCAAATAGAAAATCTTAGCTGAATTTTGACAAGATTTAAAAAGTAAATCTCTATGATAAAAAATATTTAACTTTAGAGCTACCACTAACCATTCTGACTGGCTTTAAATCTGATTTCTCTAATGTATTCATCTGTCAGTTACCATTTGTAAAATGTCATTTCATTCTGCCGCTTGATAGATTAGAGTAACTTACAAGACCATACTGGTTCTTGTAGACTTACATGCTTGGAAAGATCTGTATCATAGGTTAATGGGGTCACTATTTGAATTAACAAGTTGTTAACTGAGGATGTATAAATGTATAGAATCATAGAATAGTTTGAGTTGGAAGAGACCTTTAAAGGTCATCTTGTCCAGCCTCCCTGCAATGAGATCAGGTTGCTCAGAGCCCCGTCCAACGTGACCGGGAATGTTTCCAGGGATGGGGCATCTACCACCTCTCTGGGCAACCTGTGTCACTGTTTCACCACTCTCATGGTGAAAATTTCTTCCTTATGTCCAATCTAAATCTACCCTCTTGTAGTGTAAAACCATTACCCCTTGTCCTATAGCAACAGGCCCTGCTAAAAAGTCTGTCCCCGTCTTTCTTATAAGCCCCCTTTAAGTACTGGAAGGCTGCAGTAAGGTCTCACTGGAGCCTTCTCTTCTCCAGGCTGAACAAGCCTAACTCTCTCAGCCTGTCGTCAGAGGAGAGGTGTTCCAGCCCTCTGATCATTTTTGTGGCCTCCTCTGGACTCACTCCAACAGGTCCATGTCTCTCCTGTGCTGAGGGCTCCAGAGCTGGATGCAGGACTCCAGGTGGGGTCTCACCAGAGCGGAGCAGAGGGGCAGAATCCCTTCCCTCGACCTGCTGGTCACGCTTCTTTCAATGCAGCCCAGGATACAGTTGGTCTTCTGGGCTGTGAGCGCACATTGCTGACTCATGTCCAGCTTTTCGTACACCGGTACCCCCAAGTCCTCCTCAGCAAGCCTGCTCTCTTCATCCCTCCATCCCCCAGCATGCCCCAACTCAGGTGCAGGACCTTGCACTCGGCCTTGTTGAACCTCATGAGGTTCACATGGGCCCATTCCTTGAGGTTGTCCAGGTCCCTGTGGATGGCATCCTGTCCCTTAGGCTTGTTAACTGCACCACTCAGCTTGGTGGTATTTTTGTGGTAGATATGCTCTACCAACTGAACAGTGGAAGTGCTCCTGTTCTTTGCCTTTTGCAGTTTTGCAATGCAGTCCAGAAATTGTGACTCCAGAATCTGAGGTTTTATTGTGTAAGTGAAATCCTGTAGGAGTTTGCAAGGCAAGATGCATTAGTTAAATAATGCTAATACCTGCATCCAAAAACACATAAAAGGTAGCTAAATAAGATTTGTATACATGTGACAACAAAAGATACCTAAACATTTTATCTAGCGCTTGCCATCATGGGTGGAACCTGCCACTAGAAGAGGTGCAAGCACAATTCTAGCACAGTTATTTCACCTAAAAATAGTAACTTCACCAGTTTGCTCATCCTGGACGAGGAATTTGGGGAAGTCTTGTGCTGTGGCTTGTAAGTGGTGGTTCTCATAAGTTTACGTAAAGAGTCATTGATTTTTCTGTTCCTTGTTCTGTGAGCCTCTGAGAAACCTTCTGCTGGAGCACCAGAAGATTTTCCTGTAAGTGTTTTCATTTTATTTTTCAAAAACTGCTTTTACTGATGGAATCATGAACAGTTTATTGATAGAGTACAATAGTAGCACATAGGGCAGAAACAGAGATGAGGCAAAGCATCTGTTCATCCTAATAGCTCTTAAAAGCAATAACCCACGAGTTCCCTGAAGCTTTTATTCAAATCAGAATCATCAGAGCTCCTCTTTTCAGCTCTAGGACTACCTAGATCATATCCATGGATGGTCCATTTCTTCTTTTGAAGCTAGCTGCTTTAAAAACTGCCCACTTCTGATGTCGTGTTTCTCTAAAATAACTGATTGTTCTGGGGCCAGCTTGTTCCTGCAATTCTGTGAGTGAGTCTCAGTAAAGACATGTTCTGGTCTTCCCCTCTGTATGTTCTTTCTCTGCATAAAAAGAGAGGAAAAGAAAATGCTTTCAGAAGTTTTATTAGCTTAAAACTAAGCTAATCTTAGCTAAAACTAAGTTTCAGAGAGGAGATACTTTCTTGTGCTGCATGCAAACTAAACGCAGAAGTTAATATTAAAACAGCAATGCTTTGGAAGTCCAGTAAATGTGTGAATAAGCGTGTGGATTCTGGCTGTGCTCTATTTGCTGCTCCTTTTCCCACTTGCAGTGTATTACAGTGGTGGTGAGTGTACCAGCCTCTCAATGCACCCCTGAATTGCTGCTGCTACCAGCTCTTTGTGTGACAACATTGGAAACATAATAGTCACTTTTTTTTACCCTTAATACTACTTCTAAAGATGAAGACTTTAATGAAGTTACAAAAAAGCAGGGTTAAATAATGAGCTCTGTGCTGCCATAGTTGGTCTATTATCAGCAACCAACCCTACTAGGGTCTTCAGCTAGTTTAAAGACATCTAGGTCTGCCTGTACCGTGTATAATCTCCCCAAATTTCTTTCTTCTGTCACTGTTTCTGGTTGAGGTGAATTTCATCATACCAGTGTTTTTGGAAAGTCTCGGTTCACCATCATAAATACTCATGGATATATCATATACTTAACATAATAAATGTGACATTAGACATGATCTATAGTTTCCCTGTGTTTAGCATGTTTTAACTCACAGATAGCTGGCATTTTCCGGAATCTGAATCTCAAATCCAGTAACATACCACGCTTCTTGAAGAAGAGCAAGAAGGATATGCTAATTAGTTCTTACAGTTCAAAAAGCCGGCTGACATGTGGTCAAGACTGGAAATTATACAAGAGAGTATGGATATCTTGGGAACAAATATTTCACAAGAATCATTTACATTTTCTCCTGGTTTACACAACCTTCTACCCAGGCAACAGATACTTTCTTAAACCTAATGCTCTGCCTTGATGTATCTTTTCATGTGCTTCTGGTATGTGTCTTGATACTGCTAAAGTTCCTTTGATCTCCTTTTGGCCACTTTCCAGACCATCTTTTAATTCCTTTTGTGAAATTTCCATACCAGCTTTAATTCCTGCCAGAAGGCAACTGTTCTATCTCTGTTAAAGCAGGGCCTCAAAGCTTTAGATTCTCAACATGTCTCTCTCTGGAAGTAATAGTCCCTGCTCAGACTTTGGAGAAGTCAGGAATATGTAGATCCAAGCAGTGCTGGGGAGAGAAATAAGGAGATGGAAACACAGTCGTTCCTTCCTTGACTACAGTTGTTCTCTTTCCATTTGCTGCTTGACTTGACTGTAGTGACACTTGGCTTTTATCTGCAGTAGTTGCTACTCTATAAGCTCCAGAAATCTTTATCGGGGGGAAAAAAAAAGGATATTCAGCCAAAACCGTAACTCATTTGGCACTCTTTGCCAAGTTCTTTCTGCTGTCTGTACTGTGCAAGACCTGGGATTGCCACTCAGTACCATTCTTTTGCTGTCATTAAAGGACACAGGTATGACTCAAAATCATCTTGGACTGTGAGTCATTGATTAATCTGTAGATGACCCTCAGGTTCAAGGGCAGGGTCTTTTTGAAGTTTCAAGGGTCCCTACTTCTACACCATTCTACTGAAAAGGAATTTCTGACCTTGGAAGGAGGCCTTTCAGGCTTCCTGTTAAGGTCCTAGCTAAATAGGTTAGTATCAACAGACTTGTCTGAAGAGTGGGGCCAGGTTTTTACCATATTATCATAAAGGAAAAGGTAGTGGTGGTTCCTTTTTCAAGTTTACCACTCTACTGTAGAACTGGAAGTGACTGGAAATAATGGAAGTTGTATGAAGATTTTTATTTTTTTTAAGTTCAGTTTTATTTTTCACACTCTGGTAGGTTTTAAAAAACTGAAATGCACTACTTTTTGATTTATGTTTTGATTTGTGTTTTGATTGTATAGAAATCAATGATTG
>NW_010518457.1:0-5998 GCF_000687285.1 Phaethon lepturus
CTCTTCTCCCCGGGAGGCCCGGGGCTGTTTTTCCAGGTCTCCAGGGGAGCTCTGGGGTCCTGCGCCCGTTCGCCCACCTGCTTTCCCACGGGCGGCCATCTGCCGGGGAGCCCGGCCTGACACCGCCCGGTGCCCTTCAGGCCGGGCTTCTCGGGGCCCCAGGGCGGCTGCTCTCAGGCAGGCAGCTGCCAACCCAAGCGAATTTTTTGCTAGCAGCTCTGTTGCCTGGAGGTATCAGCGCTCCTGAAATTAATATTTAGTATAATTTAGGTTTTGGGAGATACTTCAGCTTATTTAAGTTCATTGTGATTGGGAATGAAGGCAAAAGGAGAGCGAGCTCCCTTGTATGTTTAATGTTGATTTAGTTCCAGAATAATGTCTGTCCGGTTTGTTTCAGAAGTTATCTTCATGCCTACTAGGTAGCAAATGGGAAGAAAGCGAAAGAGCTTTTACAAGGCTTTTGCTGTCTTTTGAAAGCCCCCTAACAGTTCTGAGGTTGCCTGGAAGGGAATCATTCCAGCCATTTGCACCCTACGGATGCCTTCCATGCTGTCACGGGCGCTATACAGCTGGCCAAGTTATCTGGCGCCGATTTGGGGCTCCGGTTCCGTCGTACGGGAAAATAGGTTTGGTTCTGTTCAGTTTGCCCTCTCTGTTCTCAGAAGCTGCATAATATGCATATAGCCAAGATTAGGAATCCTAAAGCTCTTCGTTTCAAACTTTTTTTAATAAATTAAATTTTTAGAAAAAAAATGTTTTTGCAATTACAGAATGCTACCACAGGTTTGACTGCTGCTTTATATTGTCATATGTATGGTGCTGTCGCCTGCCTTTGTAAGAAAGGCATCTTTTGATAATACATTTTATTGTATCCTGATACATTAAGCTCATAAGCCTAAAAACCCCACAATGATAATTCTCTTCATTACTCTTTCCTGTCTCATACAAAACGTAACAGAGACGCACTAATAAAATCTGACTACTGCATAATTAAAATGTTAAACCGTAAATATCTTTTTGCTCTATAAATATATTTAAATTTAAAATTGTCAAGAAGAAGTATGACATAGGATTTAGAAATTGGGGGTGTGAAACAGATCTAAAAGCACTGACTTGAAACCATAAGGTAGTGAAGTGCTAAAAGAGCAGAGTAAGACACAGAGTATACAGGAGAGGATCTTTTTTTAACTGTGTGTGTTATTAAATGTACCAGGGCTTAGATATAATTTGCAATCTGATTTGCCTGAAGAAGAGGGTTTTCAACCCCTTGCAAACCCCAGAAATAGAAATCCTATCAATCACAACAGTTCTGCAGTCATATTTATAGTAAAAGTAAGGGTCATAAAATAACCAAAAATCTTTAGAGTATTTTTACTACGCAGATTATTTTTCCTTGCAAATCTAAAGAAGCCATGATTCATCCCATGGCTCTGAACTGGATTGTAAATGCATACCCTGACATCTGCCTATGTATTTATACACTCTTCTTCACAGGTCTACACATTTTGAAACCAATTCTGTTCTTAGAGACATCTGTACACAGATTTTTTTTGCCATTAAACTTGAGGCCTCGTCCGTGTATGTAGTTCATGTGCAGCCTATTATATCCTTCTTCAGAACCAAGTGTCCCTTTTGCCACCAAGTGACAGCAGAACTAGAATATGGGAACGTGCTAAGGTGTCTCTGCATTCCAGCCCTTCATTCAAAAGCTAGCAGCGATTCAGAAGTTAAATAAGTTTTCCACACTTCAAGCATTCCCTGTCCTCTTCTAATCTGTAACATGATTGCTTGGAAACATGGTTCTTCACTGACTTATGTCATCACTACAGACAGATTAATGTCTCTGCAGAGTAAGTGAACAGCGGATACAAACCAAACAATCTCCTTCAGTAACAAAGTTTACACTTATTTTCCACAACTCTGAAAGGCTGTAGGGTTAGATGGTTTTCTGGACTCTGCCAAAAATTCACTATCTGACCTTGAAGAGTTATCTTACTCCTCTATATTTTACTTTGCTCATTTGTAAATCAAATACTACGTTACCTAATTCAGGGGGGTACTCTGAGAATTTATTATCATTGCAGAGCAATTTAAGGCTCTCAGATTAAATGTAAATGCCAGGAATTATTGTTGATCAAGGGCAGAAAATGCTCTTCTGTATGGTTGCATTCAATGGTCAGTAGCTGATGTTTGAAGTGTTTTCCATATTGACCAAAGAGGTTTTACCCAGTGCTACTTTCTCACACTCAACAGAGACAGGTCTATAATATTGGCTGAACATGGCATGCACTGGAAAGTTACTTTAGATTCTAGTCTGACTTAAGGAAAGTGCAATTCACCAATGCCACAGACAAACATTTGGGGGTTTGTTTTGCTTTACATTAATGACTGAAAAAGGACACAAGATCTAGATGCATTTTTATTTTCAAGTAAGCCAAAATACAGCTTAACTGGGAAGCAAGTATCACGAAGTCATATCATTCTCTATTCTGCAGCATGAATTTTACCTTTTTTAATGAAGAAAAAAACCACCTTTAGCAGAGACAAATCATATTTATAGAACACACATCCATACACACGGTTCAGTACTAGGGATGACTGTGCAGCTATTTTAGCTCCTCTCTTCCACTACACTGTGAAAAGTGAAATAAAAAATATTTAGTAGTAGTTTTGTATTATGGTGTTACCACTTAAAACAACTAAAAGCCATGGCGGTTCAGGAGAGGATTCATGAGGGGATCGGGTGTTCTTCCTCGGAGGTGGCAGCATCTTGTGGGCAGGATGGCTGGGGACAGCAGCAACCCGACTGCGTGACTGCGTGATGTGCCACCGCACGTCAGTCAGCGCTGTTAGTGCAAGAGAGCAGTGGGTGATGTGATTTGCCTTACTGCCGAATGCGATCTCTGCACAGCCAGTGAAGAGGAATAGCCACAGCAGCTATGTTAGGCAGTTTGTTTCCGTGGATCAAGTCAGAGAACCTGACAGTACTCTTACACCAGTTTTATAGTGATGTGCTTCTGAATTTCAGTGGCGATCATCTTGATTTACGTTGTTGTGAAGAGAGGAAAGTCAGGCACAGTGTCTATTTATACCATCCTTTACTATTTCTCAAATACTGCTGTATATCATGCCAGGCAGTTTTAGATACTGTATACTATCAGCAGTCCTCCTAGAACGGGGGAAAAAACGGTGGAGAAATCCCAGCTGAACTATTATCTGATGTCTGGGTGCTCCCTCAACCACTGTAATGTGGAGTGTACACAGCGTGGACAGGGATACTAAAAGGGAAAGCCGCCTTCTTCCCCACTCCTCCTGAGTAAATCTGAGAGGAGGGGCAAGCTCCTTTTGATGGGATAGCAAGCCACAATATTCTCTACTGGTCTGCAGATGAGAGGTGTTTTGCAGGACTGTTAGTATGGAAGGGGATGAATCTGCCCAAGGAAGTCTGCTCTTCCCCTACACAGCCTCTTGCTCCCTTGGAAACACTCCAGGAGGCTGCTAGTCTTAAAAGAGGCCCAATGATGATGTTCGATAGGAAGCATCAGAAAAATAAGATATTTGTGCTATTTCGCCCTCACTTTCCTCGGGTGAACAAGCTCTCCATTTGGCCATTGGAAGCTGGAAATACCCTTGCAGTGGTGAAAGATGTCGCCCATTTCATTTAAAGAGAGCCTTTTCTACAGGAAGTTTTCCACAGTGTAATTGGGCCCCAAATCTTTACATTAAATTAGATGCAGGGAGCTTTTCCCATAAAGGTATTAAAATATAATGCTGATGAAATAAGCATAGATAGAAAACAGTGACAAACTTCAAGGTGCTAATCATGTATTTAAAAAAAAAAAAAAGTTGTACTTGTGGAATCGTAAATGGCTCAATTAATGTTGGGATTTCAAAACAGTAAGAAATTCAGACAGTGAATGCAACATCTCTTTCTGGATAGCTTCTTTCAATCACTTTCTGTTCTTTCGTGTAGTTTTTAATGGAATTGTTATTTAGTATTTGAACACGGTCACAGAGAGGTGAGTACCAAATGTAGGCTGCTATTAAGAATAGCACCCTTGCTCTTAGGTTTTTGGTAATTTTGTCATTTTATTGTGTATTTCTTTTCTGACAAAATAATCTTACTAGCAGCAAGTATGTCTAGCCCTTGAATGACATAAAGCAATCATATTATTTCCCTAGGTAATTACCTTTGTTGATGCAATTCCACAAATTCTGCACTGATTCGTAGAGTTAAAAGTACAGAAAATGAGTGGTTTTATCTAATTGTACTTTTTAGGCCCACTTTTTTTCCTTTAAGATGATATGCTTCTATTTCCCATTCATCGTGTTTTGAATCTGATCTTGATACCATATCATACTTATGGATGGCTTTGCTGGTATCTTTAACACCAAAGCACCATCTCTTCTTTCTTTGTTCATTATAGTCAAAGTCGCTATGACTTGGTGTTCTCATATAGTCAGTACTTAGACTGAATATATCTAGTAGGTCTACTAAAATATGTTTTAAGTTAACCTGAGTCTGTTAGTCTCTTCTGAGTTTTTCCCTAGAGGTCTTTCATTAGCACATCCAGGAACGTGCCACATGCACCAGTTTATTCTGCTGACACATCCACCCAAGCTCATTCTTTGGGCCAAACCTGGGACTACTGTGATATAGCCCTGTACAACAGCTGATACTGGATTATGCTCGATATTTGTAAGGGAAGATGAACAGACTTGAAACTGAAGACTGGATTACACTCTATGAACATTTTTCTTTTCTATTATTGTTGTCCATTTGTTCTCCCAGACCTCTCTTTCCATCCATTGGGCTGATTATTCCAGCTGCCTTTGGAGAAGATGCAGAACATGTCCAAAGAATGGATTTTTGAAGCATAGGCAGCTGCTGAGGTCGGAGCTCACTGCCAAACCAAAACCCAATAACAGACCAATAAAATAAAATTAATAGCCATTCCACTACTTTAAAAAGGTATTAATGAGAATAAAGCAATAAATATTTGACTATGGTATCTTTTTATGGAAATATTGCCTCCTCAGGAATTGAGATGGAGTGGAATGAATGATAAAATAAGAAAAAATCGCAGTTACGTGTTTAAATTAGCATATTTGGATGAAAGCCAAAAAAAGAATTATTTTTTAGTACTTTATATTAAATGAAGTAAATGTTTTCCCTGCTCAGTTCTAAATCAAGCAGCTCAGAGGAGCATGATAGATCAACACTCTTCCCCTTTATGAACAAAAACTTGTTAGCTGGACTCAAATAATTTTCAGTGATTAAGGTGATACCCAAACATATAATCATAAGGCACTCCTATAACTACCATGATCATAGAATACTTTGTGTTATAATCCTCTTCAGGAATTGTAGTCATTACTGTCATAACAGTGGGTATCTAGAGACCATTGTCAGGGACAGCATATTGCCAGAGATAGACCTGCCCATTCATTGAGCATGAAAGGTTGTTTGCATTCCTGTAAGAGGATAAAAAAGGAATAGCACAGGAACAAAATATAAAGCGAGGAAACTTTTATGAAAAGCAGGAAGAAAGAAAATGAAAGGTTAAAACCAGAAAGGTTCTGATATTTAGAATGGCATGGCATGGAATAGAATAGGAATAGTTCATTTGGAAGGGACCTACAACTATCATCTAGTCCAACTGCCTGACCACGTCAGGGCTGACCATTTGCTTTTAATGGGAGATGTTTTCTTTCTCTATGTCTTTTTTTTTTTTTAAGAACAATTAATTGGCTGTTTGAAGTATTTAAATCATGCTATGCAGGTATTTTAGATTTATTATATTATTGGAATTAAGGACAGACTATTTAAGCCAGCGCTCATGATAAACTTTTGAAATTATGATGGAAAATGTTGCATGAATTACTATCTTAGTTAGGTTTTTGCTGAATTTATGATGAATTAATAATCATTACACACAGACAAGTAGTCTTTGCAGAGGTGCTGATATAAACTAGGCTGTGCTTGAAGGGGAAAGAG
>NW_010518457.1:6029-10646 GCF_000687285.1 Phaethon lepturus
CCAAAAGTTATCTGCCCTTGACTAAGCAAGGATACCTAGGAAGCAGCAATCTCTTTTACTGACTCATTGATACAGTTGAGGAAATAATGAAGAAGGTTTGAGGACTGAATTTAATTTGTGAGATTCATATAATGACTGCCAGAATACTGAAGCTACTGAATTAAGAAATAATCCTCACAATTAGGCTTTAAAATAATAATTAGAAAGTAAGTAAAATATAGCAAATATTCATGAGGCTTGGATGAAAATGACCGATCTGAACTGCAAACTCAAACATGCATCATTAATATTCAGTACAAGATGTTCAACCATGCTGGATGATGAAATTTTCATTCTTTAAAAAAAATGGGGTTCAGAAGGTTGTTTAGATGGTGTGCTTGGGAATCACTAAACACATCAAAATGTATAGGAAATGTATAGCTGGTATAATCAAATCTAGGAGCTGTAGGAAATGAACCAGCGGCACCATTTTTAGAATAAATGCAGGAGAGCTGAGCTGTCACATTAAAGCTGACAGCCTTGTTACACAGCTCTAATCGCTCTGCAAAGATCTGGGTTAGGAAAGGATGGAAACCTATATATGCGCTATTCCACATCTGCCTTTCTGAGCTTGCAGATGAAAATCAAAAACCATGCCTGATCAGAAACATCACAGAACATGGGGAATGTTGATAATTCCAGAAACAGATGGATGATTTAACCCTCTTTCATGATTCTTTTCTGAAAAAAGGTCTCTAGATGCTAAGACATTTTCAATTCAATGACTGTGTTATTTCCCTTCATATGCTGAGGTAACATACTCAAAAAAACAGCACTGATGATTCCCACAGCTTGATGAGACAGACTTCCCTTGAATTGCTGGTACGTTTAAGACTCTTTCAGCCCATTTTCAAAAGTGCCAGCACTTGAGAGATTTCACAGTGCTCTAACCACACATCTTGGTGGTAAAGGCAAGTGGCAACACTTGGGAACTTGCAGGATCAGGACCTTGGTCACCTCGGGCTTCATTTACTGCTGACACTTTTAACAGTCCTAAAAAAGAAGAAAAAAGGCTGACTCGCACTTGAATAGAGTGGACCTAAAAGGTTTGGCACACAGAATGGTATTTAATAGATAAGTATATAGCGGGGCTTTACAACTGTTACAAAAGGTCACATATGATATGGTACAAAGTAAGTAAGCAGTTTATTATAATTTAATTTATAAGCTATTTCTCTTAGGTTTCAGCGTTTGCTAGAAGCACATACATGCTTCCAGCATGTCTTGGAAACAAATGACAAAACATGTCCATAGGGAATGTTGCACCATAAAATTGAATTTTAGTAGAGCAGGAGGGGGCTGACAGCAAAAATAATCAATTATTTCATCTGCAAAGTTGCAGGTCAGCATATTGCAACTGAGAATATTCTGGCTGTTGCGTAGATGTGAGCTCCCCTGTGTAACACTAACCCAGTCCCTGCCAGTCTCAGAGGGAAAGGGGATAATCCCGTGAAGGTGAAATGAAACCTAATACAGACCTAGTAGCCATATGCTTAGTTTCTTATGAATGTCTTCATTTTTCCTGACAGCCCATGCCTGGCGTTCTCAGTTTTTAACCCAGTAATTCTTCTTAGCTCCGTGCCCCACAGCTCCCATAGCTCCAGGCAAAGGGGCAGAGCTGCTGCTGCCTGGGCACCCACTGGGCCAGGGGCACCGGGGCAGCTGGGGGGCACTGGGGCAGCCCAGCCCTGGCATCGGGCACCTCCCTGGGGATGGGGACAGGACAGGCAGGGCAGAGCTCTGGGGAGCTGGAGACCGTCCCTGCTGCAGCATCACTGGGGGCCCAGGGGACTAACGTGGGGTGGGCAGGGTTTGGGCAGCTCCAGAGGGGTGGCCAGGGACAGTCAGGGCTGGTGGTGCCCTCAGGGCACTGCTTTATTGAATAGATCTATTAAATCATCTCTTCTCACTTCATGGTTCCTTTTTCCTCACAATTGTATGGGAAATACTGTCCTACCGTTCCTGCCCAAGGTAGCCTTCCGAAGCAGACTGAAAAATAGATACATGCAATCTAAATAATAATCTGCACCTTCTGCAGACAATTAACAGTCATCATAAGGTTGGCTTCTGCCTCTCACACAATATTAAAATTAAAAAAAGAGAACCAAATCCACGAGTCTGTTACTGCAGCGAGAAGGTGCGGGCAGTGCTCCGCGGGACGGAGGCGGGCACAGGGAGACCCCGGCACGGGCTGACCTGAGCACCAGCTTCCCTCCCATGCCGCACGGAGATTCCATGCTGACTGACTGGCAGAAGCAGGAACGAAGCGGGAGCGCTCCATGGCACTTCTACAGACGCAGGCGGGATAATACCAATACCTGAGGGCTCCTTGCTCTGGGATTAGCAGAGCCGGTTCGTGCAAACCCAGCTCGGGGATAGGAGCGTGCCGAGCCAGCTGCGCACGTGGTCAGAACCAAGATCCACGGACTTCTACAATGTCGGTTTTGCAAAATTACTTAAAAGAGAGACAACAAATCAAAACAAGCCTGCAATATAAAGGAGGAAATTAAGAGGCTTCAGACACTTAAATAGCATTGCCACAGAGAAGCACAACTCACAACAAGCTACGTTGTATAACCACTGTGCTCTTTGGTCGGAAACTCACTCCGAGCTCATAGTTTGCCCTTTGCAAATGTTCAGCTCCTACCCTAAACCCTAGGTAGACCCAGACAGAAGGCAGAACAGAAATGCAAAATACAGTAAACGGAGCCAGCTGCAACTGTGTTGTTCTGGAAAGGAGGCGATCCAGGAAGACCCACAACATACCCGGAGTCATCTAGAGCTGAAGGGTAGCTCTCATCGGGCCTGAGCCCTTCAAACCTATGGTTCTGAGCTTCTTTTTTCTGACATGGGTTTTCCTACACACAGGCAGCTGCCAGAATTGTGAAGTAGGCAGTTGCCAACCCTCGCAATAAATTGGGTAGAAAAAAAGCCCAGTGAATTTGAAACATGAAATATTTTACTATTAAGCAGGAATATTTATCTTCTCAAATTTGTTACCTGGCAATAATGAAGCCTCTCAGTGTTTTATCGGGGAGATAGGTGGTTAATGAAGGAGCTGGACCAACTTCTCCCGTGCACCCCTAGGTAGATACAAGCCATTTTCTCTAGGTGGTGGGAAGGACTCCGCATTGTGTCTGTGAAATGCATTGCACCGTGCAGACATCAGCTCAACGGGCACTGCGTTAGGTCGGGAAAGCATATGAGTGACCCCAACAGAGGCTACTGCCTGTGTCACTCCCCTGGGGAGGGGTATCACTCCCCCCTCGCACTCCTCTGAGTGCCATTTGTAAAAATTGCCTTGGCTCCAAAATAACGTAGGTGCTTCTGAATATAGTATATTTGTGCAAAAGGATGCTTGGCTTGAGTTCATGTGCATTTGTTTTGTAATGGTATTTCAAGTGCTTGTCAAATGCAGGGGGAAGAAGGCATTCAGAATGACAGAATCAATAAATAAAATAAACTTGGTAGCAATAGTCTCTAATTGTGGGACTTTTGCAGACATAAACCCAACATTTTTTCACCAAAATCAGAGAAGTCATTGTAGTCTTTAGCCTGTTAGTGAAAAACCTAACACTACTCTCTTACATGCTTGAGTTTACCCAACTTAAGACCCACTGGAATTATGCTGAGAAAGTCTATTGCGATATTGTGGATGTGGCACTTCGGGACATGGTTGAGGGGGCATCATTGTGTTGAGTTAACAGTTGGACCTGATGATCTTGAAGGTCTTTTCCAACCTTAATGATTCTGTGATTCTGTGATTCTTGCCATTTAATTTCTCAAACTTGCATTGCCTTCCATGATCTCCATTTTCTTCTTTGAGCTCAAAGTATGTCTGCAGTCTTGGCATGTTGGCTACTTCATAGCAGCCAGCTTCTAGGAAACCTCCCAAAATACTGAAACCAACAAGTCTAGCCTGATTCCTTCATGTGCTGTCCATTTAATTCATTAATAAATGTATTCCTTAAAATATCTATTTGAAAATGCCCACTATATGAATGAAATATATGCAGTGCTCTTGAGTCTCATATACCTATGACACTGCTACTGCGATGACTGGAGGAAAGAAAAGCTTTTCCTGTCATATTTTCAGGATCCCCATTTTCAAATACAATCTGTCTTAAGAAGAATAGAAAGTGAAGGCTGGAACAGAAGGTTAGCCTTAATATTAATTAGAAAGCTAATTAATGAATTTGATACCTTTATCTGAAAGGTGGGAATATATTGCTGTGGTTTTTTGCTGTAGAAAATGCAGAGCACAACAGACAAGCCTGAAGTACCATATTCTGGGGACAGCATTAACATGCCTTTTCATTTGTGATCTTTTGCGGGGCTAAGACTACCCAAGGTGGGTGAAGTTTTTCAGTATATGAGGAGGGCAAGGTAATAGGCATGGGCAGAAAGAACAGCCAGAATATGAAAGCTTGTAAAACTGTCTGCCGTCCTGCAGCCTGTTACTCTGCAGTAAAGAGGCTGTGTAAGACATGAGCCTGGCCTCTCTGATGCATCATAACAGAGGAAAAAAGAGATAGGTTCTGTTTATCTCTTGTGAATCAACAAGAAGGAGGTCAGCAG
>NW_010518457.1:10677-13092 GCF_000687285.1 Phaethon lepturus
TGTTGGACATCAAAAACTGTTCTCTCTCTTGCCTGGATGATCATTCCAGCTCTTCTTTCTGTATTTATGTTTTTGACTTCTAGTGGGAACAATTAAGAAGAAACAATGAGCCTCTGCTGTCCTGACGTAAAATCTGCAATAAAATCTAGCCTCTGGAAGAAAAGCTTAGAATCCATCAGGGAGAAAATACATCCTCCTGATAATTGTTTAGCAGAGCACTGAGGACACTGAGGATATGAGGCATGAGATTGTAGATCTAATAAAAATGTCTGTAAAATAGAAAGTAATTGAGATGTTTTAGAATACATTCAGCAACCATGAACTGACACAATAGGACAAAAAACTATCAGTCTGCTTGAAAGAACAGAACCAGCAGCCTTGCAGTGTTCTCTTCAAGGACAACAGTGGGTTTTATCTTTTCTGTACTATACCTTGGAGGAGTTTCCAGGGTTTTTTTAGCACAGTAGTGCCAGAGCAAGTTCTGTCAAACATGAAGAATTGAATTTGAATGGAAATGCAGAGACTCTCAAAATACAACTGAAGACTTTGGAAAGCACTCAGAGAGAATATATAGGCTGGGTTCGCTAGTCTTGGTCCCATATCACCAAACTTGGCCTATCTTCACTGAGATCAGTGAGAACATCAGTTTGCTGGTGCAAAACTTCAGCAAAAATAGGTGTGAATCAGGTCCAGTATTTGCAGGGGTCATCTCTTAAGAGAAAGGGGTGTGGATATCTTTGCAAGCACTGATGTAGACAGTATGTTTCCAAGAATATCAGTGGAATTACTTAAGACTTCAACAGTCAATTCTCTGAGATCAGAATCTGTTCCTCCCTTTTGCTCCAGTGACACGTTATCACTCTGTGTTTGTACGTATTGCATTAGACACTAATGAACCTCAACACTGTCTCCAAGGGCATAGTGCAGATTACTGATGCCTAATGGCTTCCCAAATTGTTCATTCCTTGAAGATCTTATCTATGGAGTGAAGCCAGGTCCTGCCCTCTGCCAGTAGCCTTGTCTTAAGTTGGCAGCAGTCTCAATAAACAGGTTGAGAAATTAATTAAAAGAGGAATAGACTAAGACAAGGTGCAAAATGAAGGTGTGGACTACAGGGGGTGGGGGGCACATGAGAAACCAGAAAAAGACCCTTGAGTAGAAAGGAAAGAACATGAGTCAGTAAAGTTTTGGAGAAAAGAAAGAAAACAACAGACAAAGAAACCATTAAAACAGGCAGTAAACAATAGAGACAGGAGCGTACTAAAGAAGCAAAAGAAAGGTGGCTGGGGAAAGAATAGGGGCATTTCTTGCTCATCATCTCTTGAAACAGATTTTTCTTTTTCCTCAAGTGTTTCTTAGTCATAAAGGCACTGCTCTTTAATTTTTGAGTTGTACTAAATCTTCTCCCACAGAATGTATACAGCTTACAGGCTGTGGTAAGGGAACAAGGAAACCATGGGGTCTCATGTGTCTGGAGTGGAATACTAGCAATAATCTTTTCTTTCTCCGTGATTAAGCAGTATTTGACTTTTAGCTTAGCTGACTTTCAAATGTCAAGTATAGCATCAAGGCTTTGGCCTGTTTCTAGTATTCACAAATCCCAGGCACTCAAAAATGGAAAAAAATTTACTTTCTGCCCCAGGGCTTTGCACAGAAAGGATATTTCCAAAATCAATGCATACAGAATTAGAAAATCGGGCAACAGAACCTCCTTTTTACCCAAGCAGCTGCTATTAAAACTGAAGACTGTGTGCACAGTGTGCCATTAGTGCGATTGCCTGAGAAGTGCATGTTCAAGAGGAGCTGTACACTCCCTATGTAAGCTTTTGAAAATAAAGCCTCATGCAGACAATTCCTCTCATATAGCTATTTCTGCGTTTCTTACTCTCCCACACTAGAACAACAAAACCTTTTTATTTAAAGTTCTGTTTACTCCTGCTGGCTAGTCCTTATTTCACCAGGGCTGGATGATATCCAATAAGTGGTTCAAGACACTTGAGATGCAGAAAACGTCCTGTCCTGTCCAGAAAAAGGACTGCGCTTTTGCCTGATTTGAAAAGCCATTGACTATTGATGACTAAGGATCACCAAGAGGAGATATCAATGCTACATGCCACTAGAAGGCTACTTATCCAGTCCAACCTTGCTACGATGTACAGCAGTTTGTCTTCTAGGCTCTGTGGTTCATGAGATTTTGAAGATAAAAATCACGTTATTTTCACTAACACCCTCTCTGCTCACATTGATTCACTGGTTCTGACGCAATTTAAATGTCTGATGCCTTCAAGTGATTTATGTTTGAAACAATGCCTTGTTCCATCTGAAAATATATAATCACAACTTCCAAGCTATACAAAGCTATATTCTATGGTTCACAGAGTCATAGAACCATAGAATCTTTGCGTTGGAAGGGAC
>NW_010518458.1:0-26891 GCF_000687285.1 Phaethon lepturus
TCAATAAAGATATTGAACAAGACTGGCCCTATGTAAGGTAAAAAAAAAGTGACTTTTTCTTCAAATTTATTCATAAAATAAATATCTTTATTCATAAAAATTTTAAACAGTGTTGTCTGGCTCTGTGCTTTTTTCAGCTTTTAATTTAGACTAGAAGTTATCAAAAGAGCAAAGCTGTGTTAACTCCGGCTTTTAGGTGTCTTAACCTAGAAATATTTTACTTTTAAAAATCAGCCAAAAAACACCCAACAAATATATGCCCCAAATTGAACTTGTCAACATATTGGAAGGTGTAGTTCCTAAAAACATTGACTCTCTATTACCCTATACACAATGGTCTGTTTTATGTTCTGTTTAGTAAGTAGGAATCCAACTACTGCACATGTGCTTACTGTCCCATAAATAACTCCTTAGCTTTCTGATCATACCCTACCAGTTCTATATTTTGTCAGCAAAAGTCCTGATTTTAAAAATAAACCTTTAGCCATCTGCCTACCCATATGTGCTACACATCACTGAATGTTAGTTTCCATGCAGATTTTATAGACAATACCACAAACCTTGAATGTGTTTTTGCCCATAATTAGGATTTTACTACCACATTAAATTGATCACAGGTAAACTGTTTCATTTTGGTGAGTTATTTTGATTGTAATCAGGCTTCTTGCTGGGAAGTGATTTTATAGGCAATAAATTCAGGTTATAAAGAGTTTCCTTTCCCTTTTTTTTTACGGCAAATACATTATTTTAAAGGTCACCCTTCTCAGTGTAATAAAACAGATCTCAGGCTAGCAAATATAAAGCATCCTTTGGAGCATCCATCAATGTTTACACTGGTTTAGGGAATGTTATGTTAGCTGCTCCATCAGTTTCCACTACTGATGATATCATTGTGGTCAGCTATTACAGGCTGGGTATAACAGGAGGGGAAAGAAATGCCTGAGAACACTTCACTTGTGATCAGGCTTTCACATCACATAGGTTTCCTCTTTGCTTTTCAAGCACCAGAAGAAATTGACTTTCTGGTAATGTTACTTCTACCCTTTCTCACTGGAGCAAACAGTGAACTACATCCAGTTGTCGTCTCTACCCACTATTGGCTTGAGGCAGAGGTGCATGAGGGAAGCTGGATGCAGAATACGTTCCCACACACTCAAAATGATCTGTGTTTTTTTCAGAATGTTGTGTCTCTCCAAACTAGAACTTAAGCACTCTCAAAAAAACAACAAAGTAAAGCTATCTCTGCATATCTAGAGGAAAGACAAAATCTCTAAAATATAGGCTTAACTTTCGCATTACAGTGTCTACCCTACTCGTAGCTTAACTGAGAATCCATCAAAAAGCAGTTTCAATATGGTTAATTTATCATATTCATCTTAGAAATATATTAAGTTGTTTTTCTCTTTGGTGTCAGTGGTATATAGGGAGGTGGATACGATCCATATTAAAATGGGAAACCTCTTATATGAGATCCAAACCAGTCCTGTTAAGTTCAACTCATCCCTGATAAGATGTCAAGTGTCATGAAAGCTCTTCAAGTCTATTAAATTGAGGAACCTAGATGTTTTGAAAGATATAATTTTATTCAATATCAAGACAGTGCTTCAAATACCTCAATCTTCTTCTTCCAGGGAGGACAAAATACATTTGCTTTGATATGCTCACTGCTTAGTTTTTCCTGCTTCACTTAAATATTTATACATCTAACCCTGTCAAAGTGTTAATGTAGGATATGGTATATTATGTAGGCTCAAAATTATTTGTGATTCTTCAGTGTGAACTTTTAATTCAAACTTCAAATTTGCTGGGGAAGTAGATTTGGTTTTTGAAAAATAATGAGCACTGTCCTTTAGAATGAATGAAACTAGAGAATGATAGATGAACAGTTTTAAAGAACTATCTAATCACCAGAACCAAATTAATTTTTTTGGTTTTTTTCTCCTGGAGTACATGTCCGCGTATGATCCTATCAATACTTTGACAAGTTTAGGAATAAACTGCAATAACCTTTGCCACAGATCTTGATAGAGATGGATGAGAAAATTCTAGTTGAAATCTCTGAGTTGGATCCTATACAAAAGATCCTCGTGAAGGAAAATTGTGTCTCTGTCATGTCAACTTAAGCATTGGGCATGAAGTGTAAGAGCCTCTGCACTTCATGAAAATTCAGGTTTTGATGTGTCATGCCCCATTCAACTCTACTGGCTGCCTACAATAATAAACCACAGCAACACAACATATATTTGTGTCACAACAATATATTTGTACCACAACCCCAGAATACACTGAAAATGATATGCCAAAACTTACTGTATTTTTTTTAATT
Source organism: Phaethon lepturus (assembly GCF_000687285.1). Classification (NCBI taxonomy): domain Eukaryota; kingdom Metazoa; phylum Chordata; class Aves; order Phaethontiformes; family Phaethontidae; genus Phaethon; species Phaethon lepturus. Next base: position 2,327 of record NW_010518458.1, read on the forward strand.
AAAACAAATGTATGCTAATACATTAATGCAACGGGATGGGCTAAGGTAATGTCTCATGAACACCAGAAGCACAATTGTCTATGAAGAGATTCAATAAATTACAAGATTTATCTAAAACATATGCAGAATTTCTTCTTACGTGCTCCTCAGTTGCTTTGAGATTTATTTTCAGTTTGGGGATGGTTACTTTTTTTGTTGATTTAAATACTTTGTAGAGTTTTGCAATAGATGAAACTTTTCTAGTAAAATTCTGAGTAAATAACCAATATTCATTAATTGTAATTCGTTGTGTGTGATTTTTTGTTTAGGGTTTTTTTTCGGGGGGAGGTGTAGTAGCAGTAAGTCAGGTACCAGTGATTTATGTTTTACAGTGTTTGCCCAACTGCATGTCCAGTGTAATGAATAATGAAGTATGCCTATCCGTTCATTACCTCTGTGATCTGACTCAGATTTCCATAGCCCTTGCCATCCTAATGCAAATGGTTAATTCTTTAAACTCTGTAGTTCAATTCATCCCTGTGTTATTTTTTGAAACAAGCAGTTTGTCATCTGTTTATACAATGTGGAAATGCATTTTAATTGCCTCACATAAATTTATTACAGAGTACTTTATCCTCTTTTTTTAGCCTTAACAGCAGTGTTCAAGCTTACATTGCAAGAATTTTTCATTAAAAACTCTTTTAGGCTAGAGTATATTGGGCTGGCTGGCTCCCCTCCAGTAAGAGGAAAGAGAAAGAGAGAGGAAAAGCCTGTTTGTCAGTGTTTGACAGGCCCAGTCTATTGATTATTTTTGTTTAATCCAGGGTAGTGCTACTTTAATAGTACTATACGACATGTGAGGCTTTTTATAAATTTCTGATAAAACTGGAAGGTTAAAAACCTTGATAATCCTGTTATAACTCACAGCCTGTGGGAGAGCTGAGGGTTTTTTTAGACTAGGGAGACCTTTTTCCCCCCCTCTTTTTCTGTCTCTCTTTGTTCTGTTTCATCCTTCAATACAGCAGTGGAAATTGAAAGCAGGGAATTATTCACAGTCTCAGAAGATGTGGGACAAGGATCAGTGACCTGAGGCTAAGGAAGGAAATGTTTAGGCTAGACATTAGGAAAAGATTTTGAACTGTACGGGGCAAATGGCTAAACTCCTGAGGGAGGCTGTGAAAGCCACATCAGTGCGGCGATCGGAGGTCAGCGAGGACACTAGGAGGTAGCAGGAGGTTGGGCGTAATGAAAACAAAGTTTTCTCATAACTTGGTCCCCTGTTTTCACAACTCGGTTGTGCTGCTTTTTGACTCATACACAGATCGACAGGGGCAGATGTCTACTTTTTTTCACGATCAGCTTGCCTTCTCACGCAAAGCTGACTCCAGCTACAATATATATATAAAAGAGTTGCTTCAGCATGAAGCTTCTTTCCATGTTGAAACTTACATTTCCCTCTAAATGCACATATTGGCAATCACAATTCATATGTGAGATTAATGCATATTAACTATTTTTCTTTGTGTGAAACTAGATTTGAAGATGGCAAGCCATTCTGGAGTGATAATGAAGCTATGAGCGCTGACTCGCTTTCTCACTCAAGCCTATCTTTGGGTGCTGCAATGATATGTGCTGCACACTTAAGATATCCAGCTGGGAGCTCTAGGCTTGTTTTTGAAAGCTGCATGAATAATCAGAAAAAAGTTTGCTCAAGAGGGCAATTCAGAGAAAGAACCTAACTTGGGTGCCATGAATACCTCATCTGAAAATTGTTAAGGCTGATCTTGGTGTGTGATGTCATCAAAATGACAGCTGTAAATTAGCTTTATAAAAGCTGTTTCCATATGTTTTGTGTCTTTTAATACATTGAAGATTGATACTTTGTTCTGTGAAGGTGAAGTTATCACAAGCATAATTTCGAGAACAGTACTAAAGAAAAAAGAGAGCTTTAGACTCATCTGGTCGGTAAGTTTTTTTCCAGTATAGAAAAGATCTTTCAATGTTTTCTAAAAATTGTCAGAAGCTGTATTAATTGAGTCCTTTCTGGCAGTTTTTTCTTCACTTGGCTTTCTTCAAAAATAACGCATTAACCGCTATGTTTTTTGCAATATATGTTGCCCACAAGCTTTCCTGTCTAAATGTTAGTTTAGGATTGGTTTTGTGATTTTATTGATCACTGACTGACTAGATTTTTATGAACTTTGCTCTAGAATAAGTTCCAGAAACTGGCATTATATGGAATGTGCAGTATAGATTTAACTTGCTTTCCTCACGTTCCCTTGACTTTCAAGCACACCTGCTACAAATTCCATTTGTGGGATGGAATATATCAACAATTCAGAATCTTTGCACCAGATTTTGTGGCTCATCTGCCATATGGAAAAATGTTAAATTAAGAGGTTAAGATAGAAACATTTGTATAATCTTCATATATTTCATAACTAGACCAACTCTCATACTGCGAGGTTGATGTAATAATGATCCAGTACTATGTCTGCTGTAGAAACATTCTGAACCAAGTAAACTTCAGAGGGGGGAACAGATTTAGCATATGCTAAATTTTAATGGGTATTAATTTCTTGATTTTTGTAGTTCTACCTATCTATAGAAGCATTGAATTGCACACCAGGGGAGTATTTAATGGAAAACTGCATCAGGATAATATTTCAGTGTGATGCCCACTGATTTCCTTTGTGATAGGGAAGAAAAGAACAAATATACTGGAACATTGTTAAAACACAGTATTTAACTAAAAGGTAGAAATGAACCAAGACCAACCATTTGGACATTGCAGCAATTAGAAAGCTGTGTTTCAGCATCAAGACATAGGCTGACCTACAAAATTTGGTTCTCTTTCTAGACACCTTGTCTCCAATTCTTTCTTAGAATGACAAAAGAAAAAAAAAAGGGGGGAAAAAGTAAGACCATAACATGTGTCCACTAGCTGAATTCAAAGGGTAAGTACAAGCTAATCATATGAATATTATTGAATTATGTGGACAAGAGGAGGGGTGCTAAAACAGTACAGCTTGAGCATGTCCTGGGAGACTAAAGAGGGTTATGAAGACAAAGGAAAGACAGACCAAAGCTGACATCACGGGAAGAGTCTATAAAGAATTTTCCTATCTAGTTAAACCTATATAGTCATATGTAATTACCTGTATGTTTTTTGTTGATTTTATTGGTTTTTTAAAATTGTTTTGAACAGTAAAAAGACCAAAGCCAATGTATTTCCTTATTTGCTGAATATTTGAAGTATACAAACATATATGTTCAAAGTTATTCCTCACACAACCTAAAATTCCCCAATTGTAAGAGAGCAGTGTATACTGGAATAATGTTTTCATGCTCTGGATAGCTAAAGTGCCACTTTATCAGTGCCCATAAGTGCTTCAAATCACTGCTTTTACTCTTACACTCCTGTTAGCTATTATTGTCCTCTGTGCTTCACCATTCATCCTCAGTTTTGGGATATTATATAGATCTGTACCCTCTCCCTAGGGAGATCAGAGGGCTTGAAATATGTATTTTTCCAAACATTCCTCTCCTTTACTAACTGACCTCTACATCATTCAGATAAAAACACATAACTGACAGCACTCTGTAGTGTTCCTCAGACTAATGAATAAAGAACTTGTTGCAATGAGGCACATTAACTTAACTATATGGTTCAATTACTGATTTTCAAAAATATGCAATGTGTTTGTCTTTTACATGTAATCTAATTCCTAATTCTCCAAAGAGTTGATTTTTAAAGTTAAATTTGCTAAACTTAGAAAGTTTTTTTAAAAAAATAACTTATCTTTAGGAAGGATATGAAGCTCAGTCATCCAAATAACTGTGTTTTATTGAAATATTTGGGTGTTAAATATATAAGATTGCAAGGATAAAATAGGAAAAAAAAGTCTATGGAGGACACAGTTACAGTTGTTGAAAGAGTAAGTCTTGACTTGATTATGAAACACGTCTTTGGTAAAGTTTCATTTTTTTTTTATTGTTAGGGGTTCTAAGATAAAAGTTATTTATGAATTGTTGACGCTGTATTTGGAATAAATGTGTCCACATGCACAGTGTATAGAAATGATTTACTGACTAGAGATGGGGGCAGTCCTTCGGTGCTAACTATATTTTTTCCACCTAATGAAAAAGAACAACTGGCAAAAAGTAAATAATGAATTCCCATAGAGACTAATTTACGTACATAAATTTTGAATGTACTAAGAATGAAAGTTGCATTCAGTATGAAGAAAAATTATTCATCACTTTTACCAAATGATTTCGTGTCTTTGGAAGTTGGCTGAACTTTTTTATTGCCCTGTTTCCTGTTTTGGAGCACTGGACATTTGATTGTGGGATGATACATGATTTCAGGATAAGTGAGGCACTGAAAGAGTTAATATTAATCAAATGAAAGAGAAGAAAGAAGGCAAGTTGTTCAAGTAATTAAATATCTGTGAATTGTTTCAGTTAATCTTCTGGGACAGGGATGGAGTAAGTCCTAGTATATATGTTGTTATATATCAGAATAACTGATATCAATACAATCATAACAATATCAGAAGATTTCTGAAGGTTCTACTGGAATTTTTTTTTCCCAATTCTGATAAAGTGTGACAGGACAGAGGAACGGACTTTGTTCTTATGTGATTTTAGCTCAAATTAAAATATTTTCCTGTCAGCCCTGCATATTTAAATCTTTTAATTACTCACAGTACACTGAGAAATGTTTCCTCCAAGTGCATCTCTACCCTTCACTAGAAAAACCTCCTCTGGGGGTGGTTCTTAATTATAAAGTGGAAGAAAGTAATGAACAGAGGGTGGAATTCAAGAATAAAAATCAGTCACTCAAAGCTTTCCTGAGAAACTATTTTGGTATGAATTTGGAAGGATGACTCAGGATTTTCTTGGTCTTTTCCTCTTAGTATTTATGGTTGCTGAAGAAAATTAAAATTTAGAGAACACAGACGTATTTTTGGTCTCACGATCTAATGCAGGAAGTGTACGTCTAGTCATGTTTTTTTTACTTTTGTTTGTTACTGTTTGTTTGAATTTTTAATACAGTCAATAAATTTAAGAAGTAATAATCAATAGAACTTAAAGCACACAAATAAAGTAGGATTTGTCTTTCCAAAATTTCTTTTCCATAACTCAAGCCAATTTTGGGAGATGGGGTAAGAGTAAACACTATATTGGCTTAAAAGAAATGGCTTTCTGAGTAGGAATCACTCAAAGTCTTCCTTTTAATGAGTGTACAGTTACCTTCTCTTTCATTAAGGAAATTTTCACGTGGTCAGATCTAACAGCTGTAGATCCTGAGTTTGTTTGTAGATCTTGAGGTCAACTAGTCCAACACCCTGCAATAAGCAGGAACATCTTCAACTAGATCAGCTTGATGAGAGCCCTGTCCAACCTGACCTGGAATGTTTCCAGGAGTGGGGCATCTACCACCTCTCTGGTCAACCTGTGCCTGTGGTTCACCACCCTCATTGTAAAAAATTTCTTCCTTCTATCTAGTCTGAATCTACCCTTTTTTAGTTTAAAACCATTGCCCCTTGTCCTATAGCAACAGGCCCTGCTAAAATGTCTGTCCCCATCTTTCCTATAAGCCTCCTTTAGGTACTGGAAGGCCACAATAAGATCTCCCCAGAGCCTTCTCTTCTCCAGGCTGAACACCCCCAACTCTCTCAGACTTTCCTTATAGGAGAGATGTCCCATCCCTCTGATCATTTCTGTGGCCCTCCTCTGGATCTGTTCCAACAGGTCCATGTCTTTCCCATGCTGAGGGCTCCAGAGCTGGACACAGGACTCCAGGTGGGGTCTCACCAGAGCGGAGCAGAGGGGCAGAATCACCTCCCTGGACCTGCTGGCCATGCTGCTTTTGACGCAGCCCAGGATATGGTTGGCTACCTAGTCTGAGAGCGCACATTGTTGGTTCATGTCCAGCTTTTCATCCACCAGTACCCTCAAATGCTTAGTAATTTAGAATTTACTTCTTGTAAAACTAGTAGTATTTGTTGATGTCTCTCTCATTAGTGTTTTTTCCTGCTATCAATGTATATGTTTATGGTGGGTAATATGTCTCTGTATCAGGTTGACATTAGCTGGATGCCAGGTGCCACCAAGCCACTCTGTCACTCCCCTCCTCAACAGGACAGGGGGAGCAATTAAGATGGAGAAAAAAATAGCCAAACATGTGGGTCAAGATAAAGGCAGTTTAATAAGCAGAAAGCAAAGGCCGCACGCAGAACCAAAGGAAAATAAAAGATTTACCCTCTACTTCCCATCAGCAGGCGATGTTCAGCCACTTCCTGGGAAGCAGGTCTTCGGTACGTGTAGTGGTTGCTCAGGAAGACAAACATCAGAAAACGAATGCCCCCTCTCCTCTTCCTTTCTCTTAGCTTTTACTGCTGAGCTGACGTCATACATTACGGAATATCCCTTTAGTCACTGTGGGTCAACTGTCCTGGCTGTGTCTCCTCCCGAGATCTTGCCCATCCCCAGCCTACTGGTGGGGGGAAATGTTGCAGAGACAGCCTTGATGATGTGCAAGCACTGCCCAGCAGTAGCCAAAACACTGGTGTGTTATCAACACTGTTCTAGCTACCAGTACAAAGCACAGCAGTACGAGGGCTGCTATGGGAAAAATTAACTCCACCTCAGCCAGACCAAATGCAATGTTTAAATATTCACATAGAAAATGACCATAAAATAGAAACAGAGCTGAATCATGTATACAGAAAATTTTTAGAAAATTTAGCTAGAAAATTCTGTGAACTAGTTTTCCACCTTTAGTTTTGAATCAGAAGTCTGTGTTATTTTTCTGTTTCTTCTACTATTTTTTTTCCCCTAAGAGTTAAATCACCTAACTTACTTAATGTTCAATAAAATATTCGTCTCACAAAGATGTAATTCCCTAGTTCAAACAGAAATAAAAATCAGGTGTTACCTTAGATAGCTGTTTACAAACATATTTTCATTCTCTTTGAGACATATATATAATCTGGATTCCTCCCCCTACTACTTGCAATCAATTAATTAGTAGTTAACAATTTAGAATTTCCTTCCTGTAGACATTCTAATGTTGATTTAAATTTATAAATATGATGAGTAAATATACATATATATGAGATAATGTGTAACAAAAAAGAGGAATGAGAAAATATTATCTTTGTCTGAACTGTGGTGCACTTCAGGGCTGAAATCAGATGCTTAACAATTTTGGAACACAGCATTTCAGAGTTTAATGTACATTAGCACTTCAATCAGCTCAAAAGAGCTCAACTAACTGCCTCACACAGGCTGACAACTTACAGCCTCAGTCTTTCAAGAGGCAACAGTGGTTTCAAGCTCTCTTTAGCACCAGAAAACCCATACCGATCAAGGTCTGTGATTTTCTGAAGTGTATTGTTTAAATAAAACTCCAGTCTGCTGAGCAAGATATTCATAGGCGGTTCTGGCTCAAGTTCAAGAAACCAAGAATGTTGAAGTTTGTTTTCCCTACCTGTAGAGAACTGTATTGCTCTCTAGATGAGATGTTGTCCTAACAAGTTTGAGAAGCTGGCTGTGGTCCAGATTAAACATCCCCTGAAGACCCTCTGTTTGACATCTGCACTATACTATACAAAATTCCAAGAGCAAGACAGAAAAAAATGGAGGAACTCTTGATGCTTTAGAGATCTGACAAAACTTGATAAAACCCATGGCCTGCCTATTTTTCTGCATGGAATATTATACAGAAAGTGCAATCATGGAGAAATCTGAAGCATTGCTCCCAAAGGTGAATGGACCTGGCTGGTTTCCCGGGTCTACATGGGAAATAACTGCAAAGTGAAAGCCTATTTAAGATTTTTCTTTCTGGCATTTATATGATTATATATTTAGAACTCTATTAACACAGACACTAATTCTCTGAGAATGAAATAATCCCATTTCACACTTTGAATTTATGGTTGGTGTCAGAGATTGTAAACTTAGTTGCAGGATTTTATGGAGCAGTCTATCATTCAAACATTTATTTCTGCTGGTGTTGGTGGGGATTGGTAGAAAGTGTGTGAGAGGGTTAATCTTAGGTATTTAGTAATAAACAGATTGTGCTAATTTCTTACAAGTCCTGCTCGCTTTTTCTAAACTCTTTAATTGTCTGGACCCCACCAGATCAGAAAGGACTGTTCTTTGGAGAAAAGATGTTATGAAGGAAAAGATGGAGGAAGTAACATCGTGAGGAAGAAATAGGAATGATAAAAGAATGCAGAAGTTAATATGTGAGATGTTTTCTTGGTTTAGGCTTCGTTTTGTCCTCTAGGAGCAGAACCGTTGGTCTGCTGCAGGAAAAGTCCTTTGTCTCTTTACAACAATACAGAAGGCATTCAGCACACTTAATGTACAGTTCTGAGTTTCTAGGAGTAACTCTTCAGGCAGATATAGAAGATATTGTAGTTCTATGTGAAAAAAAGATTCCATTACATGTAGTAACTGCATATAATAACTCATTATATTAGAGGATACTTTCTTATTGTGAGGAAAAGGAAATATGGGTTATTAAACACATCATCAAACTGTTTTTATGCTTGTAAATCTTTGTATACTTTGTATATAATGTTTGCGTAATATTTGTGTGTTTTTTGTATCTATGTGGGTGAATTTCTGAGTTTCCACACATGCATGTCTCTCCTTCAAGACTGCAAACATATTTGGTAGTATTCTCAGTGACAAAGCACATTAATTACATGTTTAATTCTCCTTTGTTTCTAGATCTAAGCCTTATGCTTTGCAAATAATGTTTTGTGGAATTAACCTGCTACTTGAAATATGTTCTTTCCCATCACCTCAGCCTGCCACATCTTAGCTGATAGACACAGCCATGTTTTAGAAACAATTCACTAAGTCCTTAACAGCACCTTGTTAAGTGATGACTGTGATCAAGTACTCTTATATCAGCACAATGTCAAGAAAGAGAAGTCTAGTTCATTCACCCAAGTGAACTGCAAAAGTGGAAAAACATTCTTTTGCTTGATTATTAGTTCATCTGGTAGGAGTTTACTTTCTTACATGAAATGCCTTAACGGCATTTAAAACAGTAAAATGTTACCGTAACATGAAACATACAATGCCCATTTCTGGATCCTCATTTGATGGAACTAGGAAAAGAGCAAAACTAGTTCATAAGATCTAAGCACATAGTTTTTATTACATGAACATTAATTTAAATATAAATAAATATAAAGTTGGAGGAAGGGTAGTGTCTTTTTCCCCCTGTTTTTCCTGTACAGCTGACCAAAACTCCAGAAAATGTTGTGCAGTTGTTTATACTTTACAGCTTAGTTAGGAATTTGAGCCATTGAAATTCTTTTTAACGTTGCACAGAATGAGCTTCTGTTGAACTTTGGTGTGAAAACAAAGAAACTTGTATGTGTAAGTGCAAAGAATGTCTGAAAAGGAATTTGAGAAGGAATCTGAACATTGATATAATATCCCAGTCTTAAACTGATGGGGTCTGAAATTAGAGGATTAAAATTAAATTTTCAGGTCATCTTGGATTAACCATTGCTAGAAACTAATCTTTCTGGGGAGTCATTAAGCCCCTGGCACAAGGAGGATACTTTTTAGAGACCAGTTTATCTGCATGGAGAAAAAAGGAGAAAAGAAAGCATAGATTTCAAAACAGACATATTCAAAACATACTGTTACATAGAGACATAAACTTGCTGTACTGGCACCACTGAGAAGCAAATACTGCTATGAAATCTAACTATACTCACCTTTGTAAAACATTCTGCATTCCTGAAATTTTAGGAGCCAGAGGTAGAAAGAATGCAGTGTTTTACATACAGTGTTGTATATCTTTGCTGAGATAGAAAATCCACAGTCGTTTCTGTGTGTTGCATGTTCCAGTCCTTCAGTTCATCCTAAAAACAGCAAAGAGAAACTTCACACTTTCTATTTCCTAGCTAAAAAGCTGCATAGGTAGCTAAAACCACTGTGAAAAAAACAGGTTTGTAACATACAGGTTTTATGCAGTATGAAGGGGTATTAGAAGTTTACATTAACATTGCTTTACAATGTTATAACTGAAGCTAGCAATAAATGGCAACATGCTATTTTATGAAGTGAGTTTTATTGATAAGACTTCATGAGGATTATATACAAAGTTACTCTGAAGTGAACACCTGTCAATGTTTTGCATGGAAATACACTCTCATAGTTGATATAACATCCCATGAAATTCAGGAAGGATTTTGCAAATTGTTTCAGAAGTCTTGTTTATCTGGACTTTGTAACGGGTAAGCGAACTAACCCACAAAGGAACAAAAGGTCCTCACTGATTCTCGTTCCAGAGGACTCACAAGTTCCTAAATTTCCAGCTATATGATTACCACAGAGATTGGTAAACCCAAATGCAAGTGCATATACTGATCTTAAAGTTGGAAATCTCAATTTTCAACTAACGTAAAGCTCCTCTAAACACCTTTACATAATTATGAACAGAGCAGTATGAATAGTTAAGATTTTTGTCTGTAACCCACAGCAAAGAAAACAAACTGAAGCATATTTTTTCAGTCAGAACAAGGAAAAAAAAAATGTGTTGATTATGTCATCATTTTGAGCTTTATTACACCACCAGCTACAAAGAATGTCCATTCTTCTTGGTCAAAACACTTTATTTCATGTGTTCACTTCTTTAACAAATGATAATATATTGGCAAATTTCTAAATTCCTAAAAAATAATGTTTCAAACCTTTCAAATATTTAAATAATGATTAACCTAATTCTTATTAAACATCCAGAAGTACATGCTTTGCACATATTCATCCACAGCTGTTGTCCAGAACCAGTGATAAAATGTTGATCCTTAAACTTATCTTTAGTAAAAGACTGAAAGTTTTCTTCCCAAAGTTTTGGGTTAGGATAATTTTTTGGGGAAAAGGGCATGATGTTGCTTTAGAAAATAAAGTTGGAATGTATTTGAAGTTACTCATGGCTTATAATGTCACAAAGAGGCCTAAGGGAGATGGATCAGTGGGCAGAGTGCAGGGGAGATGGTCACAAGTACAGAGTAAATACAATTTATCATTTGTCTCCACAGTTTATCATAGTCCTGCTTGTCTGTGTTCCTCTGGTCCTGATCCTGTACAACTGCAGTCCAAAGAATGTTTTGTCTTTGATATAAATAGTAGTAGGAGCATATTTAATCTACCGGCTGCAGTGCCGTAGCCTGTGTAAACAATATAAAACCTTTTTGACATTTCCCCCTTCTCTTTATCCAGTTCAGATCTTCTCTTGGCAATATATAATGGTATTTTTAATCCACCAAGTAGTTGGGGGTGGTGGTGGTGCTGATTTGTTTTGGTTTTATGTTGTTTTTTTGGTGTTTTTTTTTTTAACTGGTTGTATTTCTACATATATTTTCAAAATCCTGAAAATTCCCAACTTCTGTTCTAAAGTGATTCAAGGAAAGGACCTAGAAGAGGGAAGAAGGGGAAAAAAAGATGACATATTGTTAGAAAATTATTTTAAAGATAAGCCATTATCAGTGACTACAAGCAACAGATTTTCAAAACTCTAGTTATCACTGAAAATTATATATGCACAGATTAACCTCATTCATCTCAAGTGAATGCCACATGAATTTTTACAAAGGTAGTAACTTTATCTGTGATGAAAAGCAGAGAACATAATTCAGTCATACACAATGTTAAATTGGAAGTTCATCAATACAGAAAGTTGGTTTTAAGCTCCTCAGGAAAACCCAAAGAACTGACACATTTAAACAACTCTTAATACTGAATCATTTAAAACACGGAGGCAGAGATGCATAGTCCATCAATTTGTTGCAATCTGTTCGACCCATATCAGTCCACACAGTTAAGGTCCAAAGAATTTAGATGAATGTGAAGTAAAAAAAGAAAAAGAATACACGAAAAATGTGGAGAAAAGAGGGAAACCAAAGAAATGTTCTTACGTTGTAAGGAAGTGAGATTTGAAACCTCCCTTATTGATTATAGTGAAAGAACTACCTTCCATCAGCAATTACACAGTTCCATTTCGCTTGACATTTTTTCCACTTTTAGCAGGTAGTGGGAGGAAAGTCTTGATTTAGCTATGATTAGCATTCTCCCATAGGAAGTGTTTAAAGTATTAATAAATATTTATTAAATTGTACTTTCAGAAAAATGTAGAAGAAAATTGTCTTGAGGTACAGGACAAAAATCACATTTTGCCTATAGACAGAAAAAGGAAATTGTTCCTCTTTCAGCTTTGTGTGAAAAAGTATGTGTGTGTTAGTTTTTAGTAATCAGATGGCAAAGCAGCACTGCAGAATTACTGTACAGGCAAGCCACTTTATTCACAAACAGAAGTTTGACTTAGGTATGTGATTCTTAGCAGGTTTTTCTTTAATGATGGTTAAGTTACTCTAAGGTTAAACCAACCAGAGTAGAAGTTCCTAGTGAAGAGCTTCCAAAAATGGTAGATTTTGTTGCTTCGTTGTGTTATAGTTAAGTATTTGAGTTGTGCAGAAAATGTAGATAACACAAAAGGAAAGTAGGCTGAGACCATAAACAAGAGCTATAATTAATAGTTGAGAAAGGCTATGTTCTAGTCTCAACTTTTTGTTTTTCTGGGTTATTACATACTCCAAGTGTCAGTTATTCATCTGAACAATGGAGATAATAGTTTATCAACACTCAGCCTTTGAAAACCTGCAGGTTATAAACACTTGACATAATCCTGTCGTATGCCAAATCAGTGATCGTTATTACTGATCCTTTAAGGAAGATTGTGTAACTTGCTTATAAGTGTATTTGTCTTGTCTGTGATAGTTCCTGTGAAACAAAGATACTTTAAGTTGAAGCTTCTCATCCCTGGCCCTTTGTCTGGTACTGTGAGTTGGGTTGAGAAAACATATATTCCAATTCTCCATCTAATCATATTGTATGCCTTAGTATAACATTGGTTTTTCTTAACTCAGTTTATGTGAATGTCATTAATGGTCATAACATTAATTCTAATCTAGTCACAGAATTTGAATGTTGTATGAACTGTTGAGCTTTCTAACCTTTTTTTTTTCTTTCTGTTTTTTTTTCTTTTTTCTTTTCTTTTTTTCTGGCCTCTCACTGAACTGCTAGAAATTTCAGGAGGAGAGGGGAAAAGACAAAGATGCAAGCAACTGGCTCCAGAAGAGCCCGTTGCAAAGATAATAAAATACCTTGGTGGGATAAAATCTGTGTGCTAAAGACTGCTCTTAGGACACCTTTGTCCTGGAGTCTCCTTCTGTATCACTTAATAGAAATCAGAATTAGCAACAGGGAAGCCTGCATATTATCAGCATGATCAGGACAAAGCCTGTGGTGCTATGGGCAGACTTACAATAACAGAGATTGCGGTATGGCGTGGGAAGATAATGCAGAAAGGATACAAAGGCCCACAAGGACAAAAGCAAAATGATTTAGGTTTAAAATAATTGTAACATACTTTCAAAAGAGGCAGCTGGATAGATTTTCCTTAGTAAAATGAATGGTTCTTTTTTGATTTTGATGCTAGCACAAGCCTTTTCTGACAAGAAAACTGTGGACAAGCAACAGCAGCAACACCACCCCAAAAACTGAGAGCAAATAGTTCTTCTGTACAGGATGCAATTATTTTCTGAAATCTAGTTTATGCCAGCTTTTTACTCAGTCTAATTTTTAAACAGTTTCCCCATATAGTGCTTCTTTTCAAGTATTCAAAGGAGCTGCCAAAGCTTCATGGAAAACTTTAATACTTGTGTTGTTCACACACATATATTTCCTCAGTTAACTGCACCACTGGTGAAAGCTGCCGCATTAGCACCCCTTGGACACCAAAAGTCTCTATTTATTCACCTAATAGTTAAAACATGGTCAGTAGTGCAGTGTGCTCCCTTCCACACACAGACAGGCTGAAAGGCCTGGTTGTTGTCCTGGAAAGCCTTATCCATAGAAAAAAAAAAGAGAGGGAAAGTCCATTTCTAAAGTGTAAGCAACACTTGGTTTTAAAGACACCTGAGATTCTGAAATAGACTATACAGCTGAGAGACCTGAGAGTGGTTTTTTTAAAATGCACTATTGTGTAAGTATTTTAAAGTAGATGGTGCGACTCCTTCAGCAGCTGTGACTTGTCTGCTCTTCTCAACAACAATGAACTTACAAATTATTTAATTATTTCTCAAGCCCAGCTTCATGAGTCATGGGAAGTTCTTTCAAACAATATTCTTGTTCACTGCTGGAAATGTCTCCATGCATTTCAGAGTGCAGGTCAGTGTGAATCATAGAATCATAGAATCATAGAGTCATAGAATCATAGAGTCATAGAATCATAGAATAGTTTGGGTTGGAAGGAACCTTTAAAGGTCATCTAGTCCAACCCTCCTGCAATGAGCAGGGACATCTTCAACTAGATCAGGTTGCTCAAAGCCCCGTCCAACCTGATGTTGAATGTTTCCAAGGATGGAGCATCTACCTCTGGGCAACCTGTGTTTCACCACCCTCATTGTGAGGAATACATGGAAGTGAAAAATTAAGCATAAAAAATATTAGTTATGTGTTGGTAAGGAAAAGAGAGCACAGAGGGAATATGAAGTAAGGACAAACATGAGAAGTAATGTAGATCCTGGATTTTCCTGTAAGTATAGTAACAGATATGCTGTAATTGGAGGACAGTATGAGGACAGTATATGTGACTGGGAGAGACAGGATCTACTGGGCCTGAAAGAGTGGGTAAAGAGCAAACAAATGAAAAGTTGCAGCAGTATGTTTTATTTTTTGCTCTGAGAAAGCCATTCTAGGTAGCAAAAGGAAAACTTATAAGTGCAGAGACATAATACAGTATTTCTCTCACTCAGAAAGCTTGTAGAAGTCAGGTTGTCTTCTCTGCTTGTCATTCTCTCGTCTTAGCAGAGAAATTCCTAATTCTTAGTAGAGAAACCTAATTCTCTACTGGTGCATCTGCAGTATATTTATCATAGTAAGTTTAAAGTTTAACACCTTTATGAATGACCTGGAGGAGATGAAGGAGTGTGCTCTCAAGTTTGCAGATGGCATCAAACTGGAAGAGGTAGTAGGGGAGAAGCAGAGGAAAGGTTCAACATCACTCTGTACACTCAAGGGCAGGACTGCCATCCAGAGGGACCTAGGCAGGCTGGTGGAGTAGGGCTAACAAAAACTTAAGTAATTTTGCATTGGAAAATGTGAAGTCTTGCATGTGGGACTTGCTGGGATAGATCCTCAGCTTGCAGGCTAGGATTGGCATGGCTGGTAACCATCTCTGCTGAAAAGGCCCTAGGTGTCATGATGGGCAGCATGAGGCTGCAAAATGCCCTGATAGCAAAAGAGGCCATCCTGGGCTATATGAACAGAGGCACAGTCAGTAGCTTTGAAGGAAATGATTATCCCTCTGTACTCAGGACTCATTAGACCACTGAGTCCAGTTGCAGCTCCCCCAGTACAAGAAAGAAGCTGACAAACTGAAAAAAGTTCATTGGAGGCCACCAAGGTTATGGGGTTGGAGCACTTGCCCTGTGAGGGGAGGCTGAGGGACTCCGAGCTTGTTCAGCCTAGAGAAGAAAAGGTTTCGGGGGGGACCTAGTACCTATATGGAGGTTACCAACAAGACAGAGCCAGACTTTTCACCAGGTGGTGTATGGCTGGAGGATGAGAAACAACAGGAATAAAGGGAAACAAGAGAAGTTCTGACTCAATATGAGGAAAAAATGTTTTATATCATGTGGACAGTCAAGCAGTGGAGCAGGTTACCCAAAGATCTTGTGCAGTCTCCATCCTTGGAGATTTTCAAGACCTAACTGGACTTGGTCTGGTCGCATAGCTGACCCTGTTTTGAACAGTAGGTTGGACTAGAGACATCCTGAGGTCCTTTCCAACCTGAGTTATCCTATGATGATTCCTATAATTATCCTATGATAATCAGGTCTTCAAAGCTCTGCTTCAAGAAGTCTCCAGACCTCTCTGTGGCTTACTCAGACATATATTCAAAAGAGCAATTCTGTTATCCTTTACCATAAAAATGTTTTTCAGAAACTGATTGTGAGAATAAATCTGGTGAGAAGTAGGAAATCTGTTCTTCAGGGTGGCTTTCTCTGAGCAACACGCAAAATCTGTATTTTCCATCTTCTTTTATAGAGAGCCACTCCAAAATGAAATTTCATTTTTTCCTTTCTTCAATCATTGCTTGTTTGTTTCTTCCTGTATTTTCTTATTGGATTTTATTCTTTTTTTTGTTAATATCCTTCCTGGTTCTTGTTCCAAGAGTAATATAAGTTTTGGACTTTCATGGACCAAGCATGACAATAATGATTCCGTTTTTCCAGCTCAAGTCCTACTGGATGTGCAAACAGATGAAATAATAAGTATAGTTTTTAATTTTTTAAGTTTTTTGTAGGTAACAGGGCAAAAGAATGACTTTTTTCCCTAATTATTATAGTAGTGATTAGATAGATGATCAGAATGTCTTCAGTCATAAACATTTGGGCAGACATAAACATTTAGTAAGACTTTCATTTACACAAAAGGAGGAAATCAGTTCCAGATTAAGACATCTCAGTGTAGGTGTCTAGAGGAGAATTAGACGTTACAATCAATATGTTACAATCAATAGGTTACAATCAATATGTTCAGCAGAGTCTGGAGAGCTGTTCGATCAACCAGTACTAGGTGTCTGTTTTAGAAGGAGCTGAGGCACTTCTTAGGTGTTATTTACTGCATTGTCTAGATATTCCCAGACCATACGTGGTCCTACAATGCCTAGGTCACATGTGGACACCTGCACTGAATCTCACCCAAACTGACACACTTCTGAAATCATTACACTAACAGGAAATCTGGTTCTTCCCTGGAAGATACGTAATGGTATCAGTACAGTTTTATAGTTAACTCACTAATTTTGTTCCTAAATTATTAGCCTATTGTCTGTCTACTCCATCATATATATGATCACATGTCTGCACAGATGTGGCCAGTTACCATCCAAAGGAATACAATTTCATTTTATGTGCTTTTATTTTACACATTTTCTTATACACTGTTTTACAGTATTTTCTTACAAATAAGATACATGTACTTGTATGAACTTTTCCTATGAAATTGTGTATGTACTTGATCACTGCACACTAGTGTTGTAAGGATATTTTGCACATGCATTTTATATAATTTCTAACTTTAAATTCATTAAAAGCTTTTTGAATAGAGATCTCTGAACTAGGACAGACTATAGACTTGTTGGAAAGGAACAGTGTTAAGCAGTATTAACATGTGTGCTTAAGAGGTGTGGTTGTGTGGACAGCAGCTTCCCGGAGGTGATTCAGCTAGTTTTGGTATTGTTTACAATTAAGGGGTGATTTAAATCAGGGAACATGCAGCAATGTAAACCTGGCTTAAGTATATCATTACCTGGAGAACTTACAGCTGTCTGTGGCATCTCAAACATAAAATGGAATCTAAGTAAGCCGAAACTACTGACCTAAAGATGATATATAAGATAATGGACAGAAATGAATTAGCTGTGGGAGGAGAGAGAGACACACATCTTTTAATGATGCCATAAACGAAGAAGTTCATGACTTGAGTGCTATGTAGTAACATTGCAATCTTATGATCAATTTTAGAAGGATTTACTGTTTAGCCTTAGATATTATTTTTCATAAAAGCTGAAAAGATGTAAATTGTCCATCAGGGGGAGAAAATCATACAATGATGACAGAGAGAACAAAGGGAATTAAGTATAATCTTATTATTTATATACAGCATACCATCTTACAATATTAATTAGGATTCCTGTACTTTTCTGAGGTAAAACAGGGGTTTGGGGGATTTTTTTAAGTAGGCAAAGTAGCTGAGGAAGAGTCAGTATTTGACCTTTTACTTACAGCTATAAAATTTCTTTGCCTTTATATTTCTCTGTCGAGTTCTGCGTTAGGCCTTCTCAAAACCTTTAAGTGTTACGTAATTTATTTTTCCCCCTAATTTATTTACTTAACTATTAACAAAAAAGTCTTTTGTAAGAAGGTATGCTGGTTAGATGTAGCCTTATCATTAGATTCTAGGTATTCCAGGATTCTAAGTAAGTAAAGTTAGTAAACTTGATTGTTTATATGTTATAATATTACCTGTAAAGATGGTAGATTCAGACTAGGTATAAAGAAGAAATTTTTTTATGATGAGGGTGTTGAAACGTTGGAACAGGTTGCCCAGACAGGTGGTAGATGTCCCATTCCTGGAAACACTCAATATCAGGTTGGACAGGGCTCTCATCAAGCTGATCTAGTTAAAGATGACCCTGCTCATTGCAGGGTGTTGGACTAGGTGACCTTTAAATGTCCCTTCCAACCCAAGCCATTCTATGGTTCTACGATTTGCTGCAAAACTGTGTTTTATTGACTGATTGATTGTATCTCCTTTAGGTTTTTCTTTAATCTTACATGTTAGTTTTAAATGTGCAGGAATGGGTGTCCTTCTGTCATTGAAGTGTATAAGAAATTTGCAATGTATTAAGATAGGCAGTCTTAAAACTGTAATCTTTGGTTAAAAAAGTACTTAACAGGTGCATGGCCAGCTTCTCAGGTCAAGTGACTTCGAAATCATAGTCATCTAAAATTGCTTGATAGGACCCATGAAGACTGAGGCTTGATAGAGTCAAGAGGCATAGATGATTGTGTCCTATCTTCTTGACTGATCCACAAACTACAGTCTCTAATGTGACAGTCAAATAATGGTGTAACTAAACTGATACTAAGCTTGTGTATTAAACTGGTACAGATTTCAAACATACGTGTAAATGAAAGACTCTGCTTATTTCTAATTCATAAACTAGTATATATGGCTAGTATATATGTCTGCAGACATGTTTTGTCCTTAGTATATATCTTTACATTTATGACCTGTTTTTTTTCAGGTCAAGCTTTCTAGTTAATTGAAAATTCTTAGTGTAAGCAGTAAAACAGTAATTCCTGTGTAGGAAAGAAATACTGACTGTTATATGTATTATGATTTAAACTTCAAATAAGTATTGTTGTTGTTCTTAGCACGGACAAAAAATATAGACACAAAATTATACAGTGTCTTAAGCAATTAATATAGAAATAAACTTCACATAAACCCATCAGAATATTAAGGAGATGGTTATAGGTAGCGAAGAAACAGAGAACAAAATCTTTTAGTTAATACTGATCTTAGTGGAGGGAATAATGATTTGGGTTCTACCTCAAAGTGTGAGGCAGGAGTTGTTCTAGTAAACACAAGAGTAGATTTTCTGGGAGTGGAAACTGAGATTGAATTTATCAAATGAAAATATGAACTAAAATCATGTGGATGGGTGCAGGAATAAGGAGTAGGGTTGTTTTTCTTCCTTTGATTATGAAACCTATGAAACTGTGGGTCTGCCTCTAAAGGCATGCCCAGTTGAGTGAACCATTTAAGAGAGCACCATAGAAAACCCTTCGGAACATAGCATAGAAAAAAGCACTGCACTGGAAAGACAAATGAGTGGGGCTTTTACCTCTCACAGCCCTGAAAGCAAACTGTAAATTAAAAATAAAGCTACAAATTTACTAACACAGTGTGGTGACAAAATATGATCTTCCAACTAACCAACCTGTTTTGTCTCTTCTGCTTGATCATTTGCCAGAATCCCCTACCTGCTCCATAACTAAATATATTTAACCACAATAGCACTTATCTTCATTTTACCTGCACAGGGTAAACAAGGTCCATTAATGAAGGTGAGATTTTAGCATATGTAAACTGGAACCTAAACCTGGCTTTACCATTAATGCTAGCCTGATGAGTTGCCCATAGGGTAATCATGAGCTGTTCATTCACAGCCTACCTTTTATTTTTGCATAGACCAGTAATAAACAATTTTTTTCTGGAAAATTGTCTTTAATCTCCACTTAAATTATTTCCAGCTAGTCACCGTGCCCATGGAAGTAAACATATTCCATATACACCCTCCATAACATGAATCCTTCCCCTACCTTGTAGAGCTCAAACAGGCTAGCAATAAATCAAACTCTGGTTACCAAGATTGCCTAACACGGCCTGCAATCAGAAAAGACATTAACATGTAATTCTTGTTTTATCACATATCAATATTTTCTATCTTATATGTCATTCAACTCTACTAGCTATAAAAGATAAGACCTAGTAATGAATTTATCTTTGTGCTGTGTGAAATTCTGTCCAAAAAGGAAAGTGCAAGAACGACTGTGAAACACTGAAGAATACCAAACATATGTTTTCCTAAACCATTTTAAATTAGATCAATTAATGCACAGATATTTTAATTGTAATATACCTTTCATTTCTATAAATACCTAGTCATATAATATTTTTCCACAGGTGCTTTGACTCATTTAGTGCAAAATATAAAACTGTTCTCGAGATTAATAAGGTTTCTGTAGTAAAAGACTACTAAAGTCTATCAGTTTACTAATTCATTCATTACAAAAATTAAAAACTGAGGGAAATGAAGCAGGAACTGACTTCAGGAAAATGAAATTAGGAGCATCCAGTTAACACCTCTAATCTGAGCAATTGAAAAGCATCTTGGAAAGCTTTGGTTGGCACAGATCACTGAAATGGAACCTTTCCTTGGTGTTTTTTCCCTGAATTGGGTTCTTCTTTTCTGCAGGAGAGCACTTGGAGGTCTGATTTGCTGTACGTCTGATTTGTTGGTGCCACAGATGAAAAACTCTGTGCTTTGAACACATTGTATGATGTAAATTGTTCAGTGCACAGGCAAGGAATGTCTAAACATGTCTACCTAAAGACTTGTTGACTGCAATCTCTCTGTGCATCACAATTTTTCAGAAAAAAAATACAGGTTTTCTCTATTGTTTCACATGAATAATAAATGTATAAGGTAAAGGAAAGATTGAGGAACTATAGGGTTCTATAAAGGAAACTATAGCCCTGTAGAAAACTTGATTAAGAAATTAAGAAGTCTGTAATGGGTAAAGGGTTGAATAGTGTGCAGTAAATGAGACATAAGGCCTTATACCAAAAATTAGTGAGAAAACAATATCTAAATGTCTTTGAATCAGGTAAATTTGGTGTATACTGTACATAGGGGAAGTCTTAGGCACTTTGAATCAAAATTGTGCTGTACTGGGTATATACAAGGGAAGCAGAATAAGATGTTATGTTCAATCTTAATTATTGCACTTTCCAATTCTGGGGTGCCTGAAATATTGTATTCTTTGTCACATAGACTTGCTTGTGTTGTAGTTCAAAAGTAATCTATAGCTGTCGATTCCTGTTACAAATTGTCCTGGCTAAACCATGACACAAATACAAGAACCATGAAAGTCTTAATTTAGAAATAAAAAAAAAAAGCATCCATATTCAGAAAATGGTGCCCACTGATTTTCAATCAAAGCTATTAAGTATAAACATGTCAGTACTTGTGTTAAATGGCACATCTAAGTGACACCTGGAAGTACCTAGAATATAGTCCCTAGGTACCTATGCTATACTTCTGTTTAAAGATCAAACTAATTTTTTTCAATACTCAAAGTCCTTCTGAATGCTTCCATTCACATTTGTGTGACACACTTAAACTAGTATACAATAAGCAGTACGGAACTGTTTTTTCCAAGTCCAAAAATCTGTGAAAATATCTAAAATGCCAGTGTTAGAGCTGTTGACCTTTACTTTGAGTCTGCTTTCCCTCAGTTATTTTAGAAGCAACAGACACGTGTTTTAATAGAATTTATCCATTTCAGCTTTTAATGGCTACCAGATTTGTCACCTCTCAAGAACAGGAACCTTTGCTAACTCTCAAATTAGCATGTCATAGAAGAGATGTCATGTACGGCTAATACATGACTGCAGTACGTTTGGATCATTTTGCTTTCTATCATCAGCACACAAGAGGGACACATTATTCAGACACTGGCATGATAAATCTCACAACAGAATGAAAATTGAAGAGTTTATCCTTTATGCAACCTCCTGTATCAGTAGGAATAATTTTGAATTTTAGGAAAGAAAAAAAAAATATTTAAGACGATAGGGATGGTGGAAACAAGTAACATCTGATTAGGGTGGTGGCAATCAGTCCATCTTATTTTAAGGTTTTGATGAATGATTTTGTTAAGAGCAGGCATAGTTCAAGGAAAGGTTTTAAACTGGGTTTAAAGGGTTCCAGGAGAAATGCAATGGCATCCATTTATCTGCAATGTAGAAGCTATAAAAAATATCTGGATTACTATTATTTTTTATGAGGAAAACAGAAATCATAATTAAATTATTTGCAGATTTACATTTCCAGGAATTAAATAATGTAAATTTGGATTAACTGTACCTCAAGTGTATTGAGATACGTAAGATTAGTTCTTGTCATTTCTCTGGTTTATGCATTGTAACACACCTACAGCTGTGGAGACCTTCAAATTTGTCATGTTTTTCCTTTGTTACAGCAAGAAAGAGAAAACTGGGGTTCTCCTGCACTCAGAAAAAACCCTTTTAAACTTGAAATAAATTAGATATTCCACTGGCTCTTGATAATATGGATTTATGGAACAATAGAAAAGCAATGATTCCATTTAGAAAAGGTCAGCTAGATGCCTGTGTCCTAACCAGTTCATTACAATATTTCTAAAGTGTATCACTAGCAGAACTAAGAATTTTTGATTCTAATTCTGAAGGTTGTCAGGTGATATATGTTTACCGTTTTACAATGTTGGGTAAATCCCTCTAAGGGTTGACATAAGTATGTATTTTTTTCAATCTTAAGGTTAGAAGATTCTCTCAAATGTGGGGAAAAAAAGGAGAGAAAAGCCTTAAGTCTCAGAAAAAGAAAGTTTTTCTTTTTTCCCCTTACATTTCCTGCTTCTCTAACTTTTATCTTTCTTAAAAGAAGTCTGCCTCATAGGAGGGCCCAGCCACAGCTCAGAATTAATCAGCCTATGCAGAGAGCAGGAGCTGAAGTACTTTGAAATGTCAGTAGGATGTGATTTATATTTATATTGTGACAATTTTCATTATTCCTGTTCATCTTCTTAAACTCTGCAACTTCATGAAAAATCTGTATATTCATTCCATAAGCAGCCTAAAAGGTAGGCCCTAGACAGTCTTCATGAACGTTTCAAGATCAGCTACATAAGGGATATATCAAAGCCAGTTAGATGGTATACATTAACTGTTGTTCCATTGACTCCAGATTAAGAAGCAGATGTGCACTTCTCTCTGTTCCTGGTCTCCCCAGTGTTGATGCTGGTGATGGACATGAACATTTTGTGACTCTCTTCTAGCTTGACACCTGTTTTTTCTTCATGTAGAAATACATGACTTGATGTAAGGGAGGGTGATGAGAGGACTTAAGTGCGTATTTGGGTGCATAGTCATGTCTCATCACAATGTGGGTTCAGGATGCAACTGGGATATATATTAATTCTGGGAAAACCAGAAATGTTCCAGTTACACAGTTTTGGAAAGAAAAAGGACTGCTTGAACAATATTGGTGGACTTTCTGAGAAAGAAAAACCAGGCTCCGTGAGGTCTGTGACCAATCTTCCTTCCTTCCTTTCTCTTTATTGCTTTATTGCTTTATTGCTTTATTTCTTTCTCTTTATTTCTTTCTGTCTTTCCATCCATCTGTCTTTCCTTCTTTCTATCTCTTGTTCCACCGAAGTCTATGTTTCCATCTGAAGAGAAAATTCTGAATTAATTCAGAAGAGAGCTGGGGGTTATTTACTGTTATGGACAACCAGTCAACAAGGGCACAGGAGAAAAATAAAGTAAATCATTATAGAGAAATTAATTAAAGGTCTTACAGGATAAGGTTTCTGCAGCATCCTGCTCTGGGGCATATAGGTATGAATCTTTGTTTTCATGCAGAAATCTATTTTTCCCTGAGCTGGAAGACAGGGATGGAGAGCAGAATAAACTCCCCATAATCCAGGAGGAAGCAGTTAAGGATCTGCTATGCCACCTGGACACTCGCAAGTCCATGGGTCTGGATGGGATCCACCCAAGAATACTGAGAGAGCTGGCGGAGGAGCTTGCCAAGCCGCTCTCCATCATTTATCAGCAGTCCTGGTTAACAGGGGAGGTCCCAGATGACTGGAGGCTTGGCAGTGTGACACCCATCTACAAGAAGGGCTGGAAGGAGGGTCCGGGGAACTCCAGGCCCGTCAGCCTGACCTCTGTGCTGGGGAAGATTATGGAGTGGTTGGTCTTGAGAGTGCTCCACAGGGCGTGTGCAGGACATGATCAGGCCCAGCCAGCATGGGTTCATGAAAGGCAGGTCCTGCTTGACCAACGTGATCTCCTTCTATGACCAGGTGACCCACCTGGTGGTTGAGGCAAAGGTTGTGGATGTTGTCTACCTGGACTTTAGTTAAGCCTTTGGCAGCATCTTCCACACCATTCTCCTGGAGAAGCTGGCGGCTTGTGGCTTAGACAGGTGTACTCTTTGCTGGGTAAAGAACTGGCTGGATGGCTGAACCCAGAGAGTCCTGGTGAACAGAGTTAAAACCAGTTGGTGGCTGGTCACAAGTGGTGTTCCCCAGGGCTCGGTTCTGGGGCTGGTCTTGTTCAATATCTTTATTGATGATCT
>NW_010518458.1:27185-46991 GCF_000687285.1 Phaethon lepturus
AGTGTGGCCAGCAGGATTAGGGAAGTAACCGTGCCCCTGTACTCGGCACTGGTGAGGCTGCACCTCGAATACTGTGTTCAGTTTTGGGCCCTTCACTACAGGAAGGACATTGAGATACTGTAGCATGTCCAGAGAAGGACAACGAAGCTGGTGAGGGGTGTGGAGCACAAGTCTTATGAAGAGCAGCTGAGGGAACTGGGATCGTTTAGCCTGGAGAAGAGGAGGCTGAGGGGAGACCTTATCGCTCTCTACAACTACCTGAAATGGGGTTGTGGCAACATGGGTGTTGGTCTCTTCTCCCAAGTAACTAGCAATAAAATGAGAGGAAATAGCCTTGCCCCAGGGGAGGTTTAGACTAGACGTTAGGAAAAATGTCTTCACCAAAACAATGGTCAGGCATTGGAACAGGCTTCCCAGGGAGGTGGTGTAGTCACCATCACTGGAGGTATTCAAAAAATATGTAGATGTGACACTTCAGGACATTCTTTAGTGGGCACAGTGGTATTGGGATGATGGTTGGACTTGATGATCTTAAAGGTCTTTCCTAACCTTAATGATTCTGTGATTTATTTTCTCAAACACAAGAGTTTTCCTTAGCTAAATTGAAGCCAATGGTATTAAATCTTTAGAAGTTTATCTATGACTAACAAAGTCTCACTCTATAAGAGTTGTTCAAGAGTGAACAAGGTACACTCCAAAATTCTTCATTATATCAAACTCTATCCTTTCCTTTCACCCTAAGTCAGCTAGTACAGGGTCTTTTTCCCCATTTTGAATTCTCTGTGTCTTATCTCTGCCTCTAGTTATCTCTACTTTACCATGATTGGCTATATTTTCTGGTTTCCAGTATCAGCAAGCATTTGAGGTTCAACAATATATAAAGTGAAGTACCAAGAAACCTTAATAGTACACTGTGCTATTGGCTTATAATATGATTGAAGGTTGCCCAGTCTTCTACACTCTGAATTATGTATCATGTTTAAGTCTAAACTTAGTTCTTATGCTATCCCCACTATTACTCAGGTTGTACAGACCAATATAGAAGCTGTGTCTGGCCTGTTCATAAGCTGAAGGAAACAGAAGAACTGTATTATAACTCCTCTGGTATAATATTTTCTGCCTATGGTTTGCTTGTAGCACATCACAACACTTTTTTAAAAGCTCTCTTGACTCCCATACATTTTATGGTCTTTTTCTTGTCACATTTTCAGAATTTTATATTTTATCTCACTTACACAGATCCTTTGTTCTACCAGTCCCTTTGCTTTTACACTCAATTTCTCATTCCCAGCTTTATTTTATATGCAGTGGGTTTTTTTTTCTTAACATCTACTTTGAACTATCACTGTGCTTAGTGTTGATGAGAATTTGTAGGTTCAATTAAAATCAGGAGGAGATACAGCTCAGCCCTCCCTGAAATTCTACTCTATATTCTTCAAACTGAGTACTGAAAGGGTAACCAAAAAAATGCCCTGAAACTCAGAACACCCTTCAAACATGGCCCAGTTATGTAAAGTCAGGCCTTAGTTATTCCTATATTAAACATTTAGCTAAAGTTTGGAGGAAGTTTTAAATTGAAAATCCCCAATGAAGTTTGGGGATTGTTTTCAATTAATATTTAAATAAAACCTTCGTAACTGGGATTACTTCTGAACTTCTGTCAGAAAGCCAGACTCAGCAACACTCTTGATCTGTGGGCATTATCCTTTTCACTTACCAAGACAGGGATCTTTGCATGTGCTTTGACTTTGGGATAGAAGTGAATTGAGGCTTGTACTTTTACAGGTTCACTGAATTCATTGTATCTGGTCAAGAACTAAGATGCTATCTTCAAAAGTAATGAAGCTTGTTTCTGATTTTGTATAAGCACATAAAAGTGTTTGCTCTTAAAAGAACACTCCGACAGCAAAAAAAACCTTTCTGTCCCTCTTTGGGATTTGTACAAGAACAGGAAATATATAGGGTGATAGAGCTAGTATGTGTTAAATATGATATCTCATGTGCTTAGAAAAAGTTTTTACTTCTTTGGAATTGCTGCTAAGATGATGGTTAAGTACAAAAGTCCATGCTGACTTTCACATTGACTGGAACAAAAAGAAAGGGAAAAAAAAAACCCTGGTCCCATTGCTGTTCTGTTTTAGCCTAGTCCAGTTTGAATGGCTTCTAGCCTTTTCCACTGCTAATAGTCTTATCTTTTTGTTCTGATGTAGCCCCAGCCAGCAATTAAGCACCACACAGACACTCACTCACTCCTCAATGGTGGGACGGTGGAGAGAATCAAAAGAGTAAAAGTGAGGAAATTTGTGTTTTGAGATAAAGACAGTTTAATTGGTAAAGCAAAAACTGCACATGCAAACAAAACAAATCAGGGAATTCATTCACTACCTCCCATGGGCAGGCAGGTGTTCAGCCATCTCCAGGGAAGCAGGGCTGCATCACGCGTAACAGTTTCTTAGGAAGACAGACACCATCACTCCAAACGTCCCTACACACCTTCCTTCTTCTTCACCCCAGCTTTATATACTGAGCATGATGCCATATAGTGTGGAATATCCCTTTGGCCAGTCTGGGTCGGCTGTCCTGGCTGTGTCCCCTCCCAGCTCCCCGTGCACCCCCAGCCTGCTCGCTGGCAGCCCAGCACAAGAAGCTGGACTGTCCTTGACTGCTCAGCAACAACCCAAAACATCAGCACATTATCAACAGTTTCTCATCCCAAGTCCAAAACATAGTCTCACACCAGCTTCCATAAAGAAAACTAACTCTATCCTGGCTGAAACCAGGACACTTTTATAACATCACCCTAAATTATACTTTATTTGAGCTGAAGAAAAACAGAAACATCTGAATGGCCAAATGGGAAAATTGTTGAACAGCTCTTTTTCAAAATGGTTTTATTATTAGCAGTAGTGGTAGTATCAGACAGCGTGATCAGTTAGTGCCACTTGTCAAAATACACCTTAAAACTGTAGAAATATGTAAACTACCAAGAGGTCAGAGTCAAAACAGCCTGTTCAAATGAAATGACCTAAATTAAACTTGTTGCATTCCAGGAAGACACAGAGCTCTTCGTAAGTAGCTCCAATTAGAGAGCCCTGAATGACATTGTTTTGTGTCAAGTCATTCAAGCTGACTTTGCTTCTTAACACCAAAAAAGTATGTTTATTTTACTATAGTAGTATTTGACAAGTGTGAAATATGTTTGCACCTAGCCTAAGGATTAACAGTGCTTGTGTTTTGTGTGTATATTTACATTTGTGTTTTGTTTGTATATTTACATAATCATCATTATACAAGTCTATACTGCATGTGTGCATTTCCCCACTGACAACAAGAAGAGTTTGCTATATTTAAAGAGGTTTGTGCTGTGTGCATTTGAGGCTACAATAGCAAATTCACTTTCAAGCTTTAGGTTATTTACACTTTTTCAAAGTAGAATATATTAGAATTTTGAAATGGGATTTTATTTTTTTTTAATTTTAAACTCAAATTCTAACTAAAACCAATATTTTAAAATATCTATTTAAAATAAATAAAAATCTTTGATTTTGCATGTAGTTATGAATGCTTAAAAGTACCAATAAAAGGATTAAAAATCCACACACTTTTATAACCCATTTAAAAGAAAGTAGATATAAAGTCAGAAATATCCCATTTTCTAGTCGAAAGCTGAAAAATATCTAAAAAGGTTTCATATACTCATGTATGAGATGACAAGTGAATTACAAAAAGAAGGGGCTTTTTTCCTCTGTCTGAAACAAAGCTTATGACTGACAGTGACTGAGAACATTTCTCTGTGTGTTTTCTGTTTTTAGTTCATACCTTGTGTAGAAAGAGATTAGGACTGAAAACAGTTTTTTTTTCCCCATATAATAGCTTTGGGTGGGAGACCATGTAAGCATTTAACCTATGCACTTTCACCATATTCTCTAAGCAAATACTCACAATTGTGCATTACATCTTGAAAGAATTTTAATAGCCATTTATCTATATATTTCTGCTTTGCCATATTTAGTTATCATCGATGGTGTTATTTTGTTGGTAGTGGTCATATTAAGTTCTTCTCGCCTTTTTCAAACCTTCTTTGGTTTTGCCTTTTCTATTTCTAACTCCTTCTCTTCTTCCTTCCCCCACCTCATGTACACTCCTCCCTATCATCTCCCCGTCTCCTTGCTGCAATCGATAACGAACGTGTACTCCCATCTGTTCAGAAAGAGCAGAGGCCAGACCAGATGTGACCTGTGATTTACCAAATGGGACGCAAACACAGGGAATGCTGTCTGCCATCTGCTGATGCAGAAACCAGTAGAGCTGGACTAGCATTTCAGCAGAGTTCTCCCACTGGGAAATTGCAAAGGAAACTCATCTGTTTCATTTTTTTTCTCCTCTTCTGACCTGACAGTTCCTCTGCACGCAGAGTGTCTTGGAATGAAGCTGTAAGAGTTTACATCTAAATGGCTGTGCTCTAGGGAAAATAAAAGAAGGCTTTTTACGGCTTATACTTTGTATTTCTGCCAGAGACAGCAGTACAGAGATGATACTTCTCTCTGCAGCAAACTGATACATGAAGCTGCTCTCTGAAATGGATAAGGCAAACAAAGCCTCTGGTTTTCCTCCCTTTCCTCTCCCCTTCTTTTCAGTGCACATGAAAGGGTCCTGAGAGTGCCGAAGGAAATGAAGCAGGTGTTAGTAACGGTTACAAAAAAGATCCTTGTCTCCACTTCATTCTACTTCCAAATTACCCCACCAAGGAACATCTGGTTTCTATTCTAAAAGAGGAAATGCATAACGTGGGGAGTGATCCTTGTGTGTGATCTAAGGGGATCTTTGATATATTCTTATGCACTGATGCAAACTTTTAACACGAGTTGAAAACACAGGATGGCTTGAAATGATAGTTCAAGGCCCAGCAATTCAAAACGTACTTGATGGCGAATTGGGATGCAGAGCCGTTCATATCTGGGGACAATTTTTTAGTCAGCATACTCAGAACTTCAACCGGATAGAACCTGACAACATTTGAAAAGCCAGTAGCACTTCCAGTGCTTTTTATACCTCTTTTCTGTGTTTATGTAAACTGAAGAACTATAGAACCAGAAGAGATTTCTACCCGCTTCTTTTCACACAGCTTGAGCAGAGGAGTAGTGGAGTGAGTAACTCACTTCCAGAAGCCAGTTTTCCACCTCCGATTATTATATACGGGCAGTTTTATTATAATGGCATGGATTCCAAATACAATATTCTCCACCTGTGCTTGCAACTTGCAATAGGAACTTGCTATTTTTGGCTTAGTACCTATTTTTTTTGAAATGCTACAGCCAGAGGAGACTTAGACTTTATGCTCCTTGAAAATATCTTTCTAATCCCATGTGCAGACTGAATGTAGCATTTCACCATGATATGGCTATTCCTATATCGCTATATTAGCAGTTTTATAGATAGCAGCTCCTGCATTTGTTTAAATTAACAAGAGAAAGCATATTCAGAAAAGATAGAAAGATTTTTGGTAAAATTATTTACATGTTGTTTTTTTGGTGGTTTGTTTTTGTTTTTGTTTTTGAGGGTTTTTTTTCTTTCATGTTACTCCAATGTTCCTAAATGATTAGGAGGTCTAAAGGAAGTTTAGATTTGACACTCAATTATTTATCCACCCTGGTCAGGAGACATACACCAAAATGATTGACCCCCTCTTTGTACAGTGTAGAAGGAGTTATCAGGCAGGTGTGAGGGGGAAGCTAAGCAGCTTTCCTCAAACAGTGGTGAGCCAGTTTGTAAGTATACAGAAAGATGCATTTTAAACTACTTACCTGCACGATCTGTAAGGATCTGTCTTGTGGCTTCTTTTGAATCTCTTTGGTCTCTCCTTTCTTTTTGTCTCTGACACTGAGAGCAGAATACCGGAAATGCTGTGTCAGAGAGGGATAGTTTTGCCAAAAGATAGATCTACTTGCTTCTGCCCTATTTCTATGTTGAAAGGCAGTGATCAGTCATTAGCAAGCAGACTGCCAAAGCAACTTTAGCAAAGGCAGAAGCCTTTCCAAACGGGAATTAATGGGGAAAAGAAAATGATCTTTTCATATTCTCAGCTCACATAATGTATGGCAATCTGTCTCTAGGAGGGGTTGGGAATCAATTAAGCATGAATGATGTATAGGAAGGCGGAATGTGACCTTAACAAGTTGTCTTGTCTTTTGTCTTGATGTTTCCATCTGTTTTGTGCAAAGAATGTTCAGATAATGTGGTAAGGAGGTAGATATGATTTCCGAGGGAACAGTCATTATGGGCCACTATTTTCCCGGACCTCATAAGTTTAATCCAAGTTGCCTGGGAGGTAAGAAGTCATAAAATATTTTATCTGAGGCAAGTGCAAAAATACTCATAAACTCAAAGGTTAATCACTGCACCAAAAGAACAGATGAAGGAGACGGGACAGTTTTATGTGTCTCAGTGTGATGTCCTTATTAATCATGATGCCCGTTTGCTTTAAGTATGCCTCATGTATTTTCTTTTGAAAGCCAAATGGATGGACAGAGAAAGAAATAGAAGGCTAGTACTATCACATGCTAAAGAGTTCTGCATTTCTTGTATCATATGCTCAGGGGATTGCATTACAGCAAGGACATATTTTAATTCATTCCGTGACTGACCAAATATTCATAGAATCATAGAATCATTAACGTTAGAAAAGACCTCTAAGATCATCAAGTCCAAACCCTCTAAACCATGTCCCAAAAACAGTGTCCCTTTTGGACAAAACCCCAAACTTCCTTCTGTGTAGAGTTGTCACAGGTAAGAAAAGAAATTTGAAATATTACAGGTTAAGACACACTTTTACTCTTCCAATTCTCTCCACTGTCCCACTGTGGGGGAGTGAGTGAGCAGCTGTATGCCGCTTGGTTGCCAGCTGGAGTTAAACCATGACAGTGGCACTAATACTCTTTAAAATCATCATTAGGAGCCTGGACAGTGGGATAGACTGCATCCTCAGTAAGTTCATGGGTGACATTAAAATGTCATTCAGGAGACAGTCTGGAGAAATAAGCTAACAGAAACCTCACAGAGCTCAGCCAAAAAAATGCACTGTTGCACCAGAGGCAGAGTAACTCTGCACAGCAGTACAGGTTTGGGGTTAACTGGCAGGAAAGTAGCTTTGCATAAAAGACATAGCAGTCAGTCCTGGTGGACAAAAATTGTGCATAGATCAGCAATGAACTTGCATCAGTGAAGGATAACATCAAGAGTGCAGCCAGTAGGTCAAGAGGAGTGATTATTTATCCTTCTTTGGCACTCAGAGGCCAAATTTGGAGGACTGTATAAAATTTTAAGGTTGTCAGTACGAGTAAGACGTTGACAGAGAGGGATGAGTCAGTGGAAGGCCATCAACATGTTAACGGGGCCAGAGCACCTGATATATAAACTGAATTTGTTCAGGCTGAAGAAGAGAAGATTAAGTGGGGATCTAATGTCTGTCTTCACCTGCCTAATTGGAGGATAAAGAAAAGACTATCTGTGGTAGTGCACATCAAAAAGGTAAGAAGCAATGATCACACCATGCTGTAAAGGAACTTCAGATTAGATAAAAGGAAACATTTTTTCCCTGTGGGAGTGGTAAGGCACTGCAAGGTTGCTCAAAGAGGCTGTGAAGTCTCCATGCTTGGAGGTCTTCACAGCTTTACTTGAAAAGGCTCCATGGAAGCTGATTGAACTTCAAATGAATATTCAAATTAGCAGAAAGTCCTGCTCTGAACAGGTAGTGGACTGGATGATTTCCAAAGGTTCAACCTAAACTGGACCAGAATTCTATTATTCAACAATGGACCCCTTTCCATTCCCATTCTTCCTGTAAGATGGTGTTCACAGCAGATGATTATATCCCTCTCCTACTGAAGCGTAAGACTTATTCTTTTTGATGATAATGATAGATGATAGATCTATTAAACACAGCATTTATGCTATCATGCTAATACTAAATAGAATGTGCAATGTCAAAGCCTACCTGCACATTTAAGGTCAATACAAATAAAATAGAGGAAAAAAGAAAACAAAGGATGTTTTGATCTTACAGTGCTCTAAATTTTTCAACAGCAGATAATATATTCAATAGAGATTAAAACAAGAACCGTTGTGTTAAATATCATTCTTAAATATAGCTCTGAACATCAAGACTACTCCTGAATTTGGACCCATTCTGTTTCACCTTGAAATAAGGACTTTGCTTAGATGTACCATAACAATAGGATCTAACCAAGAAGTCATGTCATGATTCTGAATTTCTACTTTTTGGTTTATGGTTTAAAAAAAGGTCCAACTACCTCTTTTTGCTCTTCTACATTTCAGTGGAAATCCTGCTGAGAACAAAATTCAGTATCCATACTCTGTAACATTCATGATGTATCTAACCTATGTTAAGGCTGCTTTCCCTGGAAGAGCACAGTTTGCACCTCTGTATTATGTAGTTACTGTAAACAGCCATAGGCTGTTTGAAAGGAAAGACATTGAGGATGATTTTGTATTTTAGTACAACCACTACAAATAGCTCCATTCTTTTTTTTTCTTTTTTTTTTTTCTGAGTTTAGTAATATTTTACTCATGTACTAGAAAACAATTCCATTTATTTCTCCCAATATGAGGAAAATATGAGAGTAGGTCTCATTTTCAGCACTGATCTGGAACAGTATTTGAGTTACAGGAGTTCATAAATGACTTCATTTATATTTTATACTGTTACATCAAATGGATCCAGCAACCTCTTTGGGGAAAGACTAGAAAACAGTCTCAGATGCATTACCTAACATTACATTATTGGTTTCGTGGTTCAATGTCATAACAAGAAACTGAAAGTACCCAATCAGAACGCTTTCATTGGCTTTGTCTTTAAAGAAATAATCAGCATTGTAGATTTCAAGAGTCCCATAATTTTTTCTGGAGCTAAGAATGGATAGAAAATGGTTCTCTCAGAAACAGAAATTGGAAAACTAATTGAATGAAATGGAGTTTGAGAGGTTTACTGAATATAACTGCTTGTTCCCATATTGCATGGATTGAAAAGAAAATACTTCTTGGTACTTTTAACATGTGAGCCTATGCAGTTCTGATACTGTTAGAAAGTAAACAGATCTTCTTTTCATATTAACAGTAAATATCAGAAAACACATTTAAATAATTGTACATTTTGTTCTCTACAAGTCATAATCAAAAATTTATTTTAATTTAAGGATAGAAACCTTAGAGAAATAAGAGCATGTTTTTTCAGATTTTGATTAAAAGGGGGGGAAATAAATTGTACATAAATCCTTCTTTAGGAAGAAAACAAAGCAAGAATTGTTAAGCCAAGTCTAAAGAGAGACGGCAAATATACTTAACCGTGTATACAAAATCAATTATTCATAATGATATCTGAAGTACAGTTTGACAGTGTAGCTGTGGGTTCTCATCAGGAACCATCTAAAAGTGGGTTTATAAAGGAAATCTTCAAATATGTTTCTGTTATAAACTAGGCACATCATGTAAGTGCCTTTCTAGTAAACTGAAGATGTCTCCAAGAGGCAATTACTCTGGTCAGTTTTGGATTTAATTCAAGATAATCCTAATCCATACTTTTTGAGATCCATTTCTGTTTTTCTCTCTGTTGACTATAGAAGTAGCCTGGGTTACTGTATCAGGCTAGACAGCCTAAATTAAGTGAATGGGAACATATCTCAAATGCTGTTTGTTTTCTTTTTCATTTGCTTACATTTCTATTTAAACTTCTCAGGTGATCCAATCAGAAAATGATTTTGAGGTAGTATAACGTTATCCATACTCTGGGATAAGGTGGATATTTAATGTACATTAATGATGCTATCAACAATTTATGAACTGTTCTAGCCCTTAAGTGGAGGATGTTCTTAAGTTTAAGGCACTGAATTAAGACGCAAAAGATGTGAGTGTAAATTGTCAGCTATGCGATGCCTTGTTTACATCAGGTTTATACTACCTGTTTACCTTCAATTCAAGGAGATTACATTTGAGATAGGAATATTAACCATTCATCTCCTTAAAATTTAGACCCTTGAGTTCAACAGTGTATGAAAGCAAGCATTTTATGAGTATCCAAACCCTATGAGCCTAGTGTTCTTGGTTCCGATTGTGGTTGAAACTTATTGTTGCTAACAATACAGATAATACAGTCATTATGAATACAAAAATACAAACACTGCAAACAATAACATTTTTTAAAAGAAATCTGTGACCACTTAAAAAAAAAGTGAAAATCATTATTTAGCAACAAATTGTGACTATAAAGAAGTTATTGTTCAGTTAATAATTATATTAATAATTAAGAATGGTAAATTTCTCAGAGGCATGGAGGGTTTCTAGATTTTTTTTTTTTTTGTGCCAAAGATTTTTCCTTTTATTCTAAAATGTCACTCTGTCCTTATTATCCTTAAGCAAAGAAAGATGGAGTCGTAAGCTCGTCTCAAAAATTTGCCCTGCAAATATCAACAAAGTTTATCGATAGAATGAAGAACCAATAATGTAATCATATTTTGTTTTACCCAGATACACAGACCATTGATGCAGCCCTGCAGCTAAAGTTAAGTTCAGTAAACTGTGTTTTCTTTTATTAATGATATTATTTGTTAGTTTTTCAATTAACTGATCACCAATTCCCTGTTTTTTCCTTTTTTTTTTTTAAACTTGCTGGTCCATACTATCTGTTAGTGCAAACTTCCAGTTAATATCTTCCTGCTATCTAATCACAAAGATTATTGAACTACTGCCCTACTGCCTGTCACAGATACCTGCCTCCTGCATGCCATTAATCCTGTATAAACCTTTCTCTAAGCTCCCTTTCTTTTAGAAGTAAAAAAATATATAGGGAAGCCTGGGCCTCCATTAGCACTGTGGGGTACTATTACGGCTTCTTTATTTCTTTTAGTTTTTATTTAATATTAATTCTTAAATTACAGACTAAATCATAGAATCATAGAATGATTTGGGTTGGAAAGGCCCGTTAAAGGTCACCTAGTCCAGCCACACTGCAATAATCAACTAGATCAGGTTGCTCAGAGCCCCATCCACCTGACCTGAAATGTTTCCGGGAACGGGGTATTTACCACCTCTCTGGGCAACAGGTTCCAGTGGTTCACCACCCTCATTGTGAAAAATTTCTTCCTTCTACCTGTCTGAATCTGCCCTCTTTTAGTTTAAAACCATTACCCCTTGTCCTATGACCACAGGCCCTGCTAAAATGTCTGTCATCATCTTTCCTAGAAACCCCTTTAAGTATTGGAAGGCTGCAACAGGTCTCCCCAGAGCTTTCTCTTCTCCATGTTGAACAAACCCGACTCTCTCAGCCTGTCCTCACAGGAGAGGTGTTCCATCCCTCTGAGCATTTTTGTGGCCTCCTCTGGACCCTCTCCAACAGGTCCATGTCTTTGCTGTGCTGAGGGCTCCAGAGCTGGACGCAGTACCCCAGGTGGGGTCTCAATATTTATGCCAACTATCTTATGGACATATGGTGAGACATTTACTTGCAGTAATAGATGCTATTATTCCAGCTCTAAGAGCATTATCCAATGAGAAACTGAGTTGCAGAGACTGGCTGCATCTGGGGATAGGTGATATTCCTACAGACTCACATTTTACTTCTGCACCTATTATAAACATGATTTTCATAATGTATCTCTGTCTGAAGTGACTATTACCCAGAGTACTTGCCAAAACTGTCACCTCAAATTTCATCAATTCTCAGGCAAGTCATTGAGGCAGCTGTCCTCAGCTTGTCCTCCGCCAAAAGGAGTTTTCCTTTATTTCAAATGGGAATTGCAGTTCTCTTGATAGATGACGATATGGCCAACGTACTTTGGGTGTCCATCCTGATGAATATACATAACTCACCTACCACCTCATTCCACCTCTTTTCTAGACTCTCTATTCTTCCCTTCCTGGTTGTTTCATTTGCAACCTTCACACAGTCTAGATTTTGCACCTTCTATCATGACACAGATGATGTATGGAACAATTGTTAATTTCCATAAAGCTCCATCTTTTCCACTATTTCTAAATCTCCAGAATACCTACCTGCTCAACATCCAGCCATGAACTGGATTTTCTGGGGGTTTTTTTCTGCCTCACACCACCATTCTTTGTTTTGGTATGAATTTGAATTGCACTAATTGATAATCAAATCTACAGTATTAAAGCCTTTAAAGTAAGACCTGTTGCTCCCATTCAATAGGAACATTGAGTTGTTGATAACGGGACAGAATTTCAGACAGTGTTCATTATACAATCCCAAATTATAGGTATCAGAAGTAATATTTGCAATTTATAACATTGGTGTTTGTTCCCATTCAAGCAGCCAAAGGAAGAATGGAGACACAAAGCATCCAACTATGTCTGAAATTCTTTGCGTGTGTAATTTCTAATACTCAGGACACAAAATTAATAATCTAACAAATTTCATTGAGAAATATAATGTAGCACTCTCATATCAGATATTTCAAAGTTCAGCTGAATCACTGTCACACCTTTAATAATTATAAACTAAATAAAGGTCTTTTATTAGTTGCCTTTAAGATTTTAAAGCAATGTACACTAGACCACGTAACACCTGGACTTAATTCACATGTACTGGGACGCCAAGTGATGCTTCCTACAGCTTTCAAACTTATTTCCCATATCCCAACACGTTGTTACCACATTTCTCTTAACATAGAATTGATCAAAACTTGAGATGTTAAACAGACATTCTTTTTGACCTCTGACCAGAAATACAAAACTACCTACAAGGAGTTAGAGTACTTTATTTCCCCACAGCAGACTACCCAAGGTTTGCCAGGATTTAGATATTTGCAAGGCTCGTCAGCAATAAAACCACTCCAGTGTTACATCTCATTTCATAAAGAATAATATTTTCAAAATGCCTGCAAGTTGAAGATCTAAGTGCTCACTCACACGCATTAGGTAGGAAATTCTTTTAGTGCATTTTGTTGCCCTCATCTTGAAAATCCATTTGCCTGGTGGTAAAGAATGCAAACTTGTGAACTGTGACCACGACTGTAAATGATGCGATGTGCCACAGCTATTCTTTTTTTCAATTAATTAAAATCTGTAATTTTTGCAAACCCACTCCATAATTCTCAAGAAGGTCAAGCAAAGGCAGATGCTGAAGAAATAGACATTTAAGGGCTATCTGCAGCTTAATTTCAAAGTGTTGCTTTAACTCTTTCTTTAGGTTATGCTTTGCCATTGACAGAAATATCTTGGTGGTCCAGTAGCTATGAGAGTTTGGTTCTTGCATTCTGGTTAGCTCTTGACTCTTTATACCTGCACCTATGCTACAGAAGATTGAAGTATATATAAAATCTACAGAATAGTTTTCCTCATGCACTCATGACTTTGTACATTGTCTAGAAGAATTTCTTAGGTTTCATGCCTTTCAAGTACTCTTTCTTCTCCATTTTTATAAAATATTTTTTCCCATTCAACTTTCCTACCCAGGCAGTTCTCTCTTTTTCCTATCTTAGAGATGAATTATCAGCAATGAACTGAGCAAAGCATTTTGGCTCCTGAGACAGATAGTCAAGTCCTTCTTCTTACTCTTTTGTAGATGTCTCTACAGACAGAACAATCCAGACAGAGAATAACTTGCTTGGAAGTGAGAGACAGACTTAATCAGTGCTTTGGATTAAGGACATGGAAACCTTATTTGGCATCCCCATTTATTTTCCGTTCTCAATGCACACTTTAATGTGCAAGCATTAATTCATGGTATGCTCTAGGTATCAAATAAGGAAAATTATTTTCCTACATTCCTCATAGTAACACGCATCTCCTTATCCTTCTGAGATGTGGAGTTCTAACAATTCAAAACTTTCCATCACAGCTGAAAATTCGGTGTCACAATGCATCCGCATTTCTAAAGCCACTATTTCAGGTTTTATAGCATTTCTGTACAACATAGACTAGTCCTGGCATATTTTCCATACTAAAATTTCGTAACTAAGATATCTTTAAATATCTTTAATTGCATGAAATATAATATACATACATGGACATACATTCCCACACAGAGGATTCTTTTTTATATGTATATTACAGGGCATATTTTTTTCTTGGAATTAACTGATACCCATTATCTGGAGTGGTGAAATCCAGTCTATCACCAAACCTGGACATAAGCGGGCAATGTGCGCTCGCCACCCAGAAGGCCGACCGTATCCTGGGCTGCATCAAAAGCAGCGTGGCCAGCAGGTCCAGGGAAGTGATTCTGCCCCTCTGCTCCACTCTGGTGAGGTCCCACCTGCAGTACTGCATCCAGCTCTGGAGCACTCAGCACAGCAAAGACATGGACCTGTTGGAGAGGCCACAAAAATGCTCAGAGGGATGGAACACCTCTCCTGTGAGGACAGGTTGAGAGAGTCGGGTTTGTTCAACCTGGAGAAGAGAAGGCTCCGGGGAGACCTTGTTGCAGCCTTCCAGTACTTAAAGGGGGCTTATAAGAAAGATGGGGACAGACTTTTTAGCAGGGCCTGTAGTGATAGGACAAGGGGTGATGGTTTTAAACTAAAAGAGGGTAGATTCAGACTAGATAGAAGGAAGAAATTTTTTACAATGAGGGTGGTGAACCACTGGAACCGGTTGCCCAGAGAGGTGGTAAATGCCCCATTCCCCGAAAACATTCGAGGTCAGGTTGGACAGGGCTCTGATCAACCTGATCTAGTTGAAGATGTCCCTGCTCATTGCCGGGAGGGTGGAGTAGGTCACCTTTAAAGGTTCATTCCAACCCAAACTATTCTATGAGTCTATGATTATATGATCATTCATAAATATTTGTGATTCATGTCTGGAGTAGTTTTAAGACAATGATATTTTTCCAGAATATAATGTGGGGCAAATCATGGCTTTTGCTTTAGTTCAGGGTTTTACATTCCAGTGAAGACGGCAGCTAAATCACTGAAATACAGATACCTTTGCAATGCCTTCCACAAGCGCTTTCCTCTCCCATGTGATGGGAAGTATTTCCTTGCAGTTGAAACCAAAGACAGTAAAGTCTCCTAAAATATCCTGCACAGAGAGTCACAGGATAAGCCTCTGGATGGACAGAAAGGAGGGTAGTAACAAAAAGGACAAAAAGATTCAGGTAGGACGTTTTTGTTGTAGTATTCACATATTAGGCAGGCTGCTCTAGTTCATGCATATGTATCAATAATCTACAGTAGCAGGGCAACAAATTCCAAGACACTGTTTCACCAATCTGAGGCAGCTGAATAAAGCTACAAGACAAACTGCCCGTGAAATGGTAAAACTTTATGTAGCACAAAGATGTTACACAGGCAGATTCTTGTGAAAAGAAAAAGATATAACTTAATGATTTTAGGTTTTAGCTTTGTTTCTTTTAGTTTGGGGAACCAAACAACAACACTGGAAACAGCCAGAATATCTGCCTCAGTAGTGAAAATATTCCAGAATAATGCACCTATCACTGTCAATGCCTGCATAAATAAAAAGCTACTAGCTATTTCTTGTTATCTGTAATAGTATGCTTGCTCATTCTGTCAATGTGCAAAAACACTTGATACACCCATAAATACCACCGTGTCCATTCATCTTGCTCACAACAGTGTCACTGCTGCAAAACATGTAAGGAGTGGAAAACATTCATCTTCCATCAAGCATTGCCCTCCTGTTTCAGAACTCCTTCAAATTACATGGGAAATATGGTTAATATTCCTGTGCTCACTTAAACAGTCACAGGTTTCTGATCTATAAACAGTAACACCAGATTCCTATCTCATGAGGGTATGTTAGGCTGTCAGTAAACAGCTTAACCGTGGTGGCTATTTTATGAACACTGGAAACATGTTAATTGGTACTTTCCTTAGCAGTGTCACCAAGGAAGCCAAGGGACAGGAACTCACCATTCAGATGTGGGATGAGATATAGGGTTACACAAAAGGAAATCCTTGGAATGGTAATTCAATAAGAATGATGCTATTTTAAAGTTTAGACTTGATTTTAGGATTAAAACCTGTCTGTGTTAGAAATGAGACTTTCTGGATAAAGCTGTATAAAGTGCTTTAAAAACTGGTAAGTATATTGAAAACAAAAGACTCCTAAAAAGCTTTAAATACCTACCATTATGTCATTTTTGTTAATGTTTACTGTCATAGACGTATATATCTTCCTTTTAATCTGGTCAGTAGAAAAGATCTATGGGTTTTAGCACATGTAACTTTCTAAAAGGAAAATGTAACAACAACGTTTTCAAACCCACTTTCCTATTATTTAAAACGTCATCATCTTCATATGTGTTAAGCACACAGATATTTCATCAAAATGAATCACAAACTCTCTGATACTTTCAAATCTAGTCATTCCTTCAGAATCCTAATGATCTGGGAGCCCAAATTAAAAATTTGGAAGTTGGGTTTCTTTTCTGCTACCTATAAAATAGATAACATTTTGGTAAGAGGCAAAAATAACAACAGCATAAATATCTGAAAGATTTGGTTTACACCATCATGAAAGCAACAGTAAAGTGTTCTCTGGAAACACTGGGAATCCTTTGAGCAGGAGGGAAGAGTGTGGCAATACACAAAACTAAACACCTTACCGGTAGAGTTGGAGACCTCCATCTCCCCACCAGAAACCAATGAAGGGTTAGAGATAAAATTGTGGTTTTGCTAAAGGTTTTTTAAGATGAAAACCTATTTCCTAGTCAACTATTGTATGATATATAATTTCTCTGAAAATGGTTCTTAAATATTATATCCAAATATTACATGAAAATAACATCTAAAACTCAAGGAATGAAATTATAAGAATATGTAGATTCATGATATAACAGTAGTTCTGATCTCCCTGCATACCAGCATGGCACATGCCAGTTAGAGAAGCATGTGCCCTTATTTTTCCCCGGCCCTTCCTTTGTCCACTCTGTAAAGTGGATGCTGAAGCTGGTGAAATATATGTACATATTTGATTATTTTCTAATCCTCATGTGTTTTATTTACAGCCTAGGATTTTTTTTTTTAATGTAATAAATGTATGGAAATAAAAAAACAGTGCATTTATAAAATGGGGTAATGCATTTGCTGAGAAGAATAAAGATGAAAAATTGCCTCTTTCCTGAGTAGTAAGTAGACGCTTAATATGCTTCGGAATCAGGCTTATACCAATTTCCAGCAAAATCTTCTAATTCAGTGAGATTATTTAAACGTGACCAACATATGATGACTATTTTACTGTCCCTTACCAATTCCCCAAAATCCAAAAGTATCTGCCACACCTTACCATAAAGAGTGGTTTTCTCCTAGAAAAATGTTTTCTTCTCTAGAAAATCTTTAGGAAGAATGAAAAATTCCATTCAGCTATGTAAAATCTTTGTAAATTCTACTTACTTTAATGTGTCATGTTTTCCTTTAATGGGAAGAAATAACAGTACAGATATTTGAATGCACTTTTTCCCTATTCAGTCAAATTACCCTGAATTTTCATAATCCATTCAGTAGTTTTTCTGAAAAAGTCCCTGTTTATTAGACCTATTTCTGTATTAATTATCTTCAGAACAGTTTGACTGTGAAACAAATTTCCTTTTGCTTCATCTAAGCAAAGTCACAAACAGTACATTCACAACTCTCTTCCCCTTGTTTGTTTGCCTTGAAAATATATATATTGACTCTCACTAATAATTTTTTACTATCTATTTTTTAGTATTTTAGAATAACATTTTTTTCCACTGAGGCTGATAACTAGACATCTATTTATTGGTCATATAATAAGGGAGGAAATTCAGGAAAGTACATCACTGCTTCAAACAGAAAGGTGTGAAAGTGGAGTTTTTATAATGCTAGTTGATCTAATAGACATTTCAGTTACTACTCTGAGAATTTTAATATCTTTGTGTTTCGCTCCCATAATTACTTTTTTAAAGACACTTCTCTTAAAAAAAAAGTGTTTTAATCAGCAAGAAACAGAAACATACTATTTTTTCTTTCTTTCTTTTGTTAACTGAATCTCATATTTTTAATTTCCAAACATTTTAAGGGAGGGATTTTCTTATGCAAGGCAAGATAGCTAGTAAGGAGGACTGTGGAAGGAAATTAAAATCAACAGGAACAAGGGAATACCAGAAGACAGCAGCAAAAGAAGAAATGTGTTTCCAGATCTAAATAACCAAATATAAGTCAGAAAATCAAGAAACACCAGTTTTAGTATGTCCAACATTGACAAAGATGGAATTATTTTGCTCAGTCTGTCAGTTATTCCCATATTTTATTTTTATCAACATGTTGAAAGTTCTCCAGCTGAATGCTGTAAGAATCTAATAGAGGTAATTTCCGAAAGGCATAGAAAAGCATGAAACTTGCCTATAATCAAAATTTGAAATGAAGAACAAAGGTATTTCCTAAAGATCCTGGTGGGTGGTGGTTTCCATGTGTATTGTTTCCATAGCAAATAAATCTTACTTGAATCTTTGTGGATGAGCCCAGGACACACAGAGTACTACTAGCCAGAGAGTGTAATAATTTTGTTTATAGCTTAAGAGTATCTTTCCTGAGATAAATTTGTTTTAAAGCATCCTTTCCCATAGAGACCCTGTCTTATCTAGAGAGCAGGTAAAGTCCTCTTGTACTACTCAAAATTTAAACTGATTTCCTAGAGAACTTTATAACAAAAATTGTTGAAGGTTTCTAATGTTCTACAGTGCTCACAGCTAGCTTAGGTCTTGGGATTGTGAAGCTTCAGATTTTCATTGAAGAATTATAAAATTAAAAATCTCTGATTCACCTGAGATGAAGAGACTGTTTATTTTTCTATTAATACTTAATTATTAAATCCACTTTTCATAAGTGCCTAGCATGAGGTCCTAAAATGATTTTGAAAACATCACATATACTTCTTCAGAAAAAAGGAGAAAATTTATTTTCTTTCTTTAAATTGCCCAAACACTGTGTACTTGCGATATATTTTTTAAGGAGACTGGAAAAGCAGTTAAACGGTATTAGTAAAGCATTCTGAAGTACTAGAGGGATACATAAATGTTAAGTATTTTTATACAGCATTCAAGTACTAAACTAGACATATATAAATCATTGTGGAGGTTGTCCTGCTTTTTCCAGCCTGCTAAACTACAAAGGAAAAATAATGCCATCCAAGCTTCTGGGGCAAAGCAACACTGGATAGAACAGGAAAAATTGCAGTAAAATTGCCACTGCAGCACTGGTAGCCTGTTTGGCAGTACACTGCAATGGCCATAGAATTTCACAGAATCATTAAGGTTGGAAAAGACCTTTAAGATCATCAAGTCCAACAGTCAATCCAACACCACCATGCCCACTAAACCATGTCCTGAAGTGCCACATCTACATGTTTTTTGAACACCTCCAGTGATGGTGACTCCACCACCTCTCTGGGCAGCCTGTTCCAATGCTTGACCACCCTCTCGGTGAAGAAACTTTTCCTAATATCCAATCTAAACCTCTCCTGGTGCAACTTGAAGGCCATTTCCTCTTGTTCTATTGCTTGTTACTTGGGAGAAGAGACCAACACAACCCACTTTCAGATAACTCTAGGGAGTGATAAGGTCTCCCTTCAGCCTCCTCTTCTCCAGGCTAAACAATCCCAGTTCCCTCAGCTGCTCCTCATAAGACTTGTTCTCCAGACCCCTCACCAGGTTCATTGCCCTTCTTTGGACATGCTCCAGCAACTCAGTATCCTTCTTGTAGTGAGGGGCCCAAAACTGAACGCAGTATTCAAGGTGCAGCCTCACCAGTGCTGAGTACAGGGACATGATCATTTCCTTACTCCTGCTGGCCA
>NW_010518458.1:47345-47752 GCF_000687285.1 Phaethon lepturus
CCAGCAGATCAACACTCCCATCCAGCTTGGTGTCATCTGCAAACTTACTGAGGGAGCACTCAATTCCCTCATCCAGATCATCAGTAAAGATATTGAACACGATCGGCCCCAGAACTGAGCCCTGCGGAACACCACTTGTGACTGGCCACCAACGGGATTTAACTCTATTCACAACTCTCTGGGCTTGGCCGTCCAGCCAGTTCTTTACTTAGCAAAGACTGCAACTGTCTAGTCCACGAGCCTCTTGTTTCTCCAGAATGCTGTGGGAGACAACAAAGTGTC
Source organism: Phaethon lepturus (assembly GCF_000687285.1). Taxonomy (NCBI): domain Eukaryota; kingdom Metazoa; phylum Chordata; class Aves; order Phaethontiformes; family Phaethontidae; genus Phaethon; species Phaethon lepturus. The sequence continues at coordinate 47,628 of NW_010518458.1, forward strand.
AAAAGCTTTGTCAAAGCCTTTGTCAAAGGCTAAAGTCCAGGTAGACAATATCCACAGCCTTTCCTTCATCCACTAGGTGGGTCACCTGGTCATAGAAGGAGATCACGTTGGTCAAGCAGGACCTG
>NW_010518458.1:47936-55390 GCF_000687285.1 Phaethon lepturus
ACTGCTGATAAATGATGGAGAGTGGCTTGGCAAGCTCCTCCGCCAGCTCTCTCAGTACTCTCGGGTTGATCCCATCCAGACCCATGGACCTGTGAGTGTCCAGGTGGCATAGCAGGACTTAACTGCTTCCTCCTGGATTATGGGGAGTTCATTCTGCTCTCCATCCCTGTCTTCCAGCTCAGGGAACTGAATACCCTGAGGATACCTGGTCTGGCTATTAAAGACTGAGGCAAAGGCGGCATTAAGTAACTCAGCGTTTTCCTCATCGTTGGTGACAATGTTCTCCCCCCCGCCTCCGCCTCCAATAAGGGATGGAGATTCTCCTTGCCTCTCTTTTTGTTGTTAATATATTTGTAAAAACATTTTTTGTTATCCCTTACGACCCTGGCCAGACTGATTTCTAGCTGAGTTTTTGCCTTTCTAATTTTGTCTCTGCATGACCTATTGAGATCCTTGTACTCTTCTTGAGTTGCCTGCCCCTTCTTCCAAAGGTCATAAACTCTATTTTTTTCTCTGAGTGCCAGCCAAAGCTCCCTGTTCAGCCAGGCCGGTCGTCTTCCCCACCAGCTTGTCTTATGGCACGTGGGGACTGCCTTCTCCTGCACCTTTGAGATCCCCCTCTTGAAAAGTGTCCAGCCTTCCTGGACTTCTCTACCCTTCAGGACTGTCTCCCAAGGGACTCTTTCAACCAGTGACCTGAACAGGCTGAAGTCTGCCCTCCAGAATTCTATGGTAGTGATTTTGCTGATCCCTCTCCTCACTTCACCAAGAATTGAGAATTCTATCATTTCATGGTCGGTAAGCCCAAGATGGCCTCTGACCTCCACATCTCCCACCAGTCCTTCTCTGTTCATAAACACCAGGACAAGTGGGGCATCTCCCCTGGTGGGCTCACTCACCAGCTGTGTCAGGAAGTCCTTCCACATGCTCCAGGAACCTCCTAGACTGTTTCCTCTCTGCTGTGTTATATTTCCAGCAGATGTCTGGTAAGTTGATGTCCCCCACGAGAACAAGAGCTCACGATTGTGAGACTTCTGCCAGTCACCTGTAGAATGCTTCATCTGCCTCTTCATCCTGGTTGGGTGGTCTATAACAGACTTTTTTTTCTTCCTCCTCATCCTTACTCATAAGCACTTGAAATGTTTCATCTGAGAACTTGTTCAAGAAGAAAATGTTTTAAGCTACCCAATAGGCATGTATTTAAAAAAAAAAAATTATTTTCCTTTTGACTAAAATAAAAGGTTTGAAAGTTAAGACCAATATTCTTTAATGCCAGCAGAGACTCCTTCAGTTTCCTATGCGAAGTTAGCTGGAGACTCTGATGGATGGATATTTTTAGGGAGCTTTTGAAGCGGCAACAAGAACCAAGATTTAGTCCCGGATGAATGTCTTGAGACTTCAGAAGGGTCAGGGTACTTTTTGTCTGAGTAACAGCTTTTCTGTTTCAGTTACTTATTGCCAATATACTAGTGATACTGATCTTGCTATATTCCTTATCTGGTCAGGGATCAAGAAAAATACCACACATCTCACAAGAAAGAATGATGAGCTTTCAGACAGGAGATTAATCTAAGCAACAAAAAGTTGATTTTACTGAAAACTAAATTTGAGGTTCATCCCATAGCAGTGTAATTCTGGTGTACAGCAGTGACAGTGAGCAAAGGAACCTTGTAGTCATTGAGAAGAAGCTGAGCTTCAAAAATACGGGGCATAGAAGCTGAGATAAATGGAGCCTGCCTGTTGTGATATATTTTCCAGGCTCTGGGCAATTCAGCACTAGCACCATAAAATGTTGTTCGATCTTCTAATTACTTTTTAAAGGATGATTGGACTCAGCTTAGCTTGTGTAGAAACTATAGCCAGAGGGAGACTTTATTATTATTATTACACATGAAACTAGTGTCCTACACACCAAGATGTTTTGTTCCTTTGACTTTCTTATTTCATTCATTATCATTTGATTATTTCAGGAGCAGAGTTATATTAACTATCAGATATAATAATGTTTAATGTATATGTTTAATTTTGTTGCCTGTCATATCACATTTTGAAAAACAAAAGAGCCTTGCCTTCCTTCTCCAAAAAACATGACCTATGACTTGACCACAGAAAATGTCTAACTTGAATACAATTAGTCTCTAACTGTAGCAATAAGAGGCCTGTGACAGTTTGTGTGTGAAGTGACCTCAGATGGGGGAAAAACATAATGTTCAAAGGAATTTTTATTCAAATTATAGTTGGATTTCATTGCTTTGTGGCCTTTAAAGAGTTTTTCTTCCAATTAGGCATTCATTCAATTACAGTATTAAAACTACATAGTGAGGAATTTTACCAGATCAATATTTTAGTGTTTCATGATGGAGCTTGTGTTACATGGGTCCAAACTGAACATCCTGTGCAGCTGCTCAGCTCTCCTGAATTACCTTTTCAGACTAAACCACTGGAGTCTCACTAATTCCAGCTCAGCTGTATAATTCCCACTAATTCCCAATGAGGTTGACAGCCTTTCCAAGAAAGAAAAATTGAAAACGATTGGCTTGGGAAGTGTACAAAGCATATGTTTACAGTATTCTTGCCCATTTACTCAAACTAAGAAAACCAAACAGCACAGAAAGTTGAAATTGAACAAAAATTTTTTTAGCTATGGATGGTTAGAAACTGAGTAACCAGTTCATCAACTTACTGACTAGATTATGCAAAACTGATTTCAATCATACCTTTAATGTCAGGAGAAGTCCATGTCACTTGTCTTTTGCTTCATTTACTGCTGCAGTGATCTGCCCTATGCCAAGGAAGTTTATTTTAATAATTTGTGCAGGTCCCATAACATAGATTTTATAGGTAAAGCAAATTTGGACTGGATGATGGAGATGACAATGATTTTTATAACAAATATAAATTCTGTCAGAGGTGGCTGGATCCAGTGGACTTCAGGATACAAGAAATTTTTCCTCCCCAGTCTGCTTTTACTGACTTTGGTGGACTCTAAGACCCAGTAATGCCTCCTCAGTCCCATACATGGGAAGCTGCTGAAGTTCTATGTCCCTAGGTCCACCCAGTAGCAATGTTGAGAAGCTGCTCTCCATACGCTCACACTCACATACGCTTGCGCACATGCACACGCACGCACACACACACAGAGCACTTGCAGCCAGCTACACAGTTCCACCCAGATGAAGATTGGTGCCTGTCCCACACAAGCACAAACAACACTCACATAAACATGCACAAGACAGACGGTCCAATCCTGCTCTTCATCTCCAGCTGGTCAGGATTAGGAATAAATGGTATAAATGGTATAAATGGAATAAATGGTATAAATTTTACTGACATAAACAACACTGCTCTCTTCTGTAGCTGGTTCCCTAGGCCTTAATTTCCTCCAGTAGCTGGTCCACAGACCTTCATGCCCTTCATAATAATGGTCCCAGTCTAGCAGCTGGCATGCAGACCACTTGTTGCACAAGGGGTGTTGAGACACGCTCATATTTACAAAGATTTCTTAGAAGAATCTGTATAGCTGGCGGCATACATCAACTCTAATAGTGAAAGTTTTTTTGTGGAAGAACAAAATAAAGATGAGAGAAGAGACAGAAAGACAGAAGGAAGGACGGGAAAAGAAAACTCTCCAAGTGACTAGACAGGAGTACCAGGCGTGTCTTCCTCTGGGGGTAGTTGTCTACAGTGTATCAGGTGGTGGTGGTGGTGGCAAAGATTGTGATCATCACTTTTTCCATGATTTTCCAATAGTACTATATAGTTCTCATTGGAACCTGCACAAATTCCCTGTTGGCTGGTCCTGCTTCTGGCACTATTTGCAACATGTTAATCGGTGTTGCACATTGATTGGCAGTTAAGTATCTGCACACATGCATTATTGAATACTAATTATCAACCATTTAAATTACTATTATCTACTTTGTTGTGCACTAGGCTTGATTTTCTCTAATGTCAAACTAAATTTGGCAGAACAAGAAATGAAGGAAAAGTGGAAAGAGATGTGATTCTGATGCCAATGGTGGTCATGAAATCATGAGAATCTACCATAACCACAATTTCAGGGTTTTGCAGGCAAGGCCCTGAGACCAACAGCCCCAGAATAATAGCAAGGGAATGCAAGGGAGAACTTCTACAGTATCTTAGATGAAAGGTTACAGAGCTGCAAATAACATGCCCTTAACATTACTGAGGTTAAGGCACCTCAGCTACTATGAGCTGGGACTCTGCTGGTACAAACACACAGAATCACAGAACCACCAAGGTTGAAAAGGACCTGCAAGATCATCAAGTCCAGCCATTAATCCAACCAGCGCCACCATGTCCCCTAGACCATGTCCTGAAGCGCCACATCCACAAGTTTTTTGAACACTTCCAGAGATGGCGACTCCACCACCTCCCTGGGCAGCCTGTTCCAATGCCTGACCACTCTCTCAGTGAAGAAATTTTTCCTAGTATCCAATCTAAACCTCCCCTGGTGCAACTTGAGGCCATTTCCTCTCGTCCTATCACTAGTTACTTGGGAGAAGAGACCAACACCCTCGTCGCCACAACCCCCTTTCAGGTAGTTGTAGAGAGCGATAAGGTCTCCTCTCAGCCTCCTCTTCTCCAGACTAAACAACCCCAGGTCCCTCAGCCACTCCTCGTATGACTTGTTCTCCAGACCCCTCACCAGCTTCGTTGCCCTTCTCTGGACACGCTCCAGCACCTCAGCATCCTTCTTGTAGTGAGGGGCCCAAAACTGAACACAGTATGTCTCTCCAGTAGCTGGTTTTAGACACTCAATCCAGTAGCTAGCAACCAGACCCAGAGAAAAAATCAAGAGCCAAAGAAAACAGACTATAAACTGGCTTGAAATTCTCTAGCAGATCATTAAACATACACTTACATGGAGCAGAGAGGACACTCATATGCAAAATCATCAGTAATAAAGTTTAATAAGAAGGTAGGACAGATGGCAGTGATCAGGCCCAGGGATCAGTCAGACAAGTATACTAACCAGCAACCTGCTTATACACCACTGGCCCTTTTAATCCCCTTTTCCCTCTGTTTTCCCACGCTTGTTCCTCCCTGATCCACTTTGATCGCGCCCTATGCCGCACCCTCAGTCCTTCCCCTAAACATCCTGTAAGTTTTATACATCCTAAAATTCTCTTCCCCCTGGATCCCATAATAAATCCTATACACATTTAGCCAATAATCCTGCTTTGGTTTGCATGGCCTTCTGACTCAAGTTTATCTCATTGATACATCCTGGTGGATTTTACAGTAAGCACAATTGGTCTCCTTTGACAACCGTCTTTGAGTAGCTGGTTCAGCCTTCTCCGTTTCACTGATTCCTGCACCTACCATTGTTTTTTCTGACTCTCACCAGGGTTTGTGAGTTTAATGTCGTTACCTTCTAGTCATATAATCTACCAAAGTCTAATGAAGATTTGATCAAAAGTTAGTCACAAATGTTCATGCATGCAATAATAAAGTATTTATATGGAAATGCTATAATCTGTGGAATAAAAAAAAAAAAGGTATATTTGGAAGTAAATATCTCTTGGAGAGAACACCAAATTTGTAGAAGTGCTAATACTTACCCATTCTTTATATTCAGGAGCTCCTCACTGCAAAAACTTGCTGACCATACAAATTACTGCCCTACCAGATGTGTGACAAACTAGCTTCGTGAAACTATTTTTGGAAGCTTGACCACCAAGGCAGAGTTGAAAGCAACTGCATGTGGAGTTTGAATGGGCCCTGGTTCTTTGTCGTTAGACCGGATGCTTCCTCATATGTCGTCTCCTGTTCACCCTTTCACACACATCATATGATCCATACTTGAAATGAAACCACTCACAATCCTCCTTAAAAGCTCATCTTGTGCATAATTTCAGTGTCACTACCAGTTACAGCCTGTTTAATGCACCGCTGTGGTCCTGTCACTTTCCTATACTGTTTTTCTAGTAACATTGTATAAATGGCCACAGAAGAGAGGAAAATTGACAGCTATTCATATGTGAAGAACTAAAAAGTAGAAAAGCATGTGTGGGCTCCAGCAAGTACTAAGCTTGACAACTGCTATGGTAAATATAAATTCAAAACTTTAAAAGTGATAATGTTACCTAAAAAATCCCAAGATTTTAAAAGCAGAATTTGATTTTACTTCTGTTTTCACATAATTTAAGATTAAAATTAACAGTTTTTTTCTCTGAAAACATTTTCTCTTCTGAGAATAAATAAAAAAATTAAATACAAGCTTTTCACATAATAATATGAAAGCCTCAGTTAAAGTGTTAGAACAGATATTAATGTATTTCCAATTGACTCATAGTGATTAGGAATATCATGGAGAAATAACATAAATATTTCATGTCATCCCTTTCACAAACAGTCTATTTCATGGACACTATTGAAATAGACATGAACAGCATTTCTTTTGGATTTGTAGATTAGGTAATCAGAAACCAACAGTGGGTCCACCTGATTCTGAAAAAGTTGTAATTTCAATTTCTTTGCTCTTTTGCCTAAGAACACCATTCATAACAAATGATATTTTCTTCACTTGTACTTATAAATATGATTTAAGCTCCAGTGAAGACCTACATGATCAAACTTAAACACAGTGTTTCAAAGCACCACAACTTACAGTACACCATTGTGAAGTTGTGTAAAGGAAGAATCCTCTGGCTGTGGTGCCTAGAGAAAGGCAAACTCCTGAGATCTGCTGGTAATGGAGGATATTCTAATTCTGAGTAGTAGTCTGAGAAATGTTTCACACCTAAAACTTTATTTGGCTAATTTTGCTAAGATGGGGGTTTTTTTTGGTTTTTTGCCCCCCCCCCTTTTTTTTTATTGCTGATGCTTTGAAGGTCATAATGCCTGAGAATTTAAAATTCATCAAAGTTCTACACTAGATCAACACTGTCGAGGTTACTATTGATAAAGATACGTGTGTATATACATATAATTTAAAAAATATATATAAATAGTCAGTTCAGTGATTATTTTCCAATGCAATAATTAACCAATTTCTAAAAGATTGTACTTCCAAAGCAATTTCAATCACTCTGGAGAGCTGAATAAATTAAAGTAGATCTTCTAGTATTCAGTGACTGCCTCATAGTACAAAAATAGCTTTCAAAGAGTCCCCAACTTGTAGTCTTATGTTCCATGAAATGTAGCCAAAGTTGTATCCCTTAGCATAGCAAGGTTTAGGAACATTCCTGGTAGTAACATTAAGGTTAAATATGTTAATCCAGAATGCTATATTCTGGACACCTACATCTTATCATGCAGTTTATATAATTACTGTCTACTCATTCTGAATCTGAAGACAATGCACTTCTTAGATAACTGACTCATTATCATATTCATCACTGAAAACTGTATTGAAAGTTCATCTGCATCCCATCAAAAAAGACATAATAACAGAAATAAGTGACTGGTACAGAGAAAGGATTTAGACT